>NC_142857.1:18181818-18484848 GCF_061612785.1 Hesperophylax consimilis
TAAATCAGATGTAAATAGCTCATGTGAAAGCGGGTTTACTGTTGCAGGTATAAGAAGTACTAATATATCCGCCCGTGAGTCCAGGAATGTACTAACAAATGAACATGAAATGCTGAGATACAAACCAACTTTTGAAATTTATTATTTAGCTGTGTTTAGTATATTTTACACGTAGGAATATGAAAGATTTGTGGGAGTAATATATACGCAAATTGAAAAACCGAGAAAAAGTAAACGATTAAAGAAATCTAATCTAACACATATGTTTTAAATGTATTAGTTTCTATTTTCTTACATAATAATCAGTAATTTTTTCGTAAAATTAAGTCTGTTACCGATCATCTAGTGCTTCAAAAGGATCTCGATACACTAAATAACTGGTGTACTGTCAATGATATGCACTTAAATGTTGAAAAATGTTATATTTGAAACTTTACTCGAAATAAGGTTATAAATATTTTTTTCTATGTCATCAATAAGATTATTCTTAAGAAAGTGGCTTCTATAAGAGATCTAGGAATTACTCTTGATTCTAAATTCATATTTGATTTACACATTAATGCCATTAAGTCCAGATCACTTAAAATGATGGGATTTATTCACAGAATAACTAAACCTTTCAAAGATCCTCAATAATTCTAACCCATTACTAGAAGCCTTAATTAGAAGTAAACTTGAATATGGAAGCACTATTTGGAATCCACATTATTGCAAGTATGAAAACATTATAGAATCGGTTAAAAAAATGCTTTGACTATTATCTTTCAAATGTGGACTACTTGTATATTTGTATATTAACTGAGTTTTTATAACTGGATTTTTATAACTGGAGTATAAACAAATAAATAAAGTCGGCGCCCGGAGCGGACTGCTCCAGTTGCGTCCACGTAGAGCCGGCCCTGACCTGTGCTGATGTGTTCGCATGTTTTAGAGAAAGTGTTATTATGCCGTCATAAGTATAAGCACAAAGAGAAAAATGAGAATTGCTGATTAATTAAATATCTTTTCAAACGATTGGTAATCCGGTAAAAAACGGGACTAAATCTTGGAAAAAAGTTTAAATATGAATATGTGCAGTGCATTTAGTAGCGCTAATATCTTAATAACATTTAACTATAAGAACTAGTCGATCCAAAACTCAGGGCTGAGTCATATAGATACTCGCTTGTACCTAGATTGCATGCAGCTGGCAATGTTTTCTCAGAAATTATAGATGTGTTCAACTGCACGGAATATAGTTACAAGAAGGCTATAATAACATACCTGAGTAATAATAACAATTAAGTTTAGCATAATACCATTCTTCTGTATAATTTTAAATGCAAATTTTAATATTGATTACTGTTTCACTGAATTGTTATGTTCATATTATCAAATGTTTGTAAAAGCTCTTATATAATAAATAAATACATACATTTACATGCTCATTAAATTGTGTTATATTTGGTTTGCGGTAAATAGGCTTTGGTAAAAAAATTTGTCTTTAATTTTCAACAAGTCTGTGATCTGTTTTGTGTTTGTGTTTTTATTAGCAGGTTGTTTAAAAAAAGATACACAGTGTAAAAATCAGGTTAATTTATAGGGTAAATAAATATATTCACTGCTCTGAATATTTCACTCAATAGCTGTATGAGGAATGGTGCTATTGAATAGCACCATTCCTCATGTAATGCTATGCTGTGCTAGAATCTTTTCTGCTGTGTGGTATCTTAAGTCAGATCAAATAATCATTGTGTGGTTTAAAATACATGTTATGTCCACACAACCAAGAACTATCGCATTTTCTTGTCATTATTTACCATTTGGATCATCCACAACCTGATATTAATTATTGGTCAATTAATAAGCATTTTTTTCTTGTACCAATTTTTTATATTTTAAATCTCTTTAATCCATGATCCCTTATTGTCCGGTGGGGCAAACCTTATCCGGGTGCTAACCCCCCCCCGAGGCTTTTATGGGGGGGTGGGGAGGGGGAGTGGTGTGTCCCCCCCAGCGGTGTTTCTTGAGAAGTTTGTAAGCAGAAAGGGGGGAGTGGGGTGGGTGATATCTTCTGAAGATACAGGGGGGAGGGGATTAGGGGGCAGATAGCTAAAGCTGACTAACTAAGGAGTAAGCACACATCAGATGAGCGTGGTAAGTTGCAACGCCAAATGACTTGCTTAATCTGAAATTATTTTAAAATAAACAAATAAAATTGAAATTAGTAAAAATATGTTTTAAAATACAAGCATCTCATTAATTTTTTTTAAGTTAGATTGAAAATTTAAGCTAATTCTCGAAAAGTGGCTTCAAAGATTGCTTAAAAAAAATTATATTATTTTCTTCTTATTTTTTGGATTCGTCTCTTGTCAGAGATTGGCTATTATTATGAGAGCAATTTTGATTCAGCACGGTACTACAAGTCAACGATTGACATTTTTTTACAATAGCTTCACACAGGACCCTGAATAAAATAATTTGCCTCAGTGCTTTCATCCTTTTAAAGGATGCTATATGGAGGGTAGTTTTAAGGAAAGAAGGAGATGAAGTTCTGGGAAAGAAAAAGGTACAATGGGTGGTTAGGAATCTGAGGGTGCAGGAATGTCGCACGTATGAATCCATCCCTTCAACTGCAATGCAAGGCGACGGGTTGGGAAAGTCCTGTGAGGTCAAAATGCATCCCTCAACAAGTCTCTCAATTTAGCCCGCCACGCAGTAGGTAGACAGACGCATCCGCCACCCAGACCCAGACAAACCTCATCCCTCGTGAACCTGGGTACCCCAGCTAAGTCACCAAACGTAATGAACCACTTGGGGTGACCTAAGACAGAGGTCTTGGTTCCCGGGGTGGTGGTAGATAACGCACTTATACTTGAGTAGATTCCAGCCAACATAATAACAAACCAACTAAAACCAAGCCAAAGTTTTGAACGGCACAGAGGTCATTTTTTAAAGTTTAATGAATTTCTAATGAACAGAGTGCTTGTTTAAAATGGAAACTGATATTGATAGTACAGTTGAAAGTGCTTCATAAATTAAATATATATTTTTTTTTGTTGTTTACATATCATTTATTAATATCTCAAGAAAATCACGAATAATTACACATAAAATATTGCAGTTCGATAAAAATAAATGATCTAGTACAGAGGCGTTACAGTGAAACCGTCTCCAGGTCGCACGTCACGGCACCTTTATATATTGGTGTTGGATAATGAGCAACTCAAGGTGTGTCGGAACACAGTGGTACACACGTACCGAGCTCGCCTGTACCCTGAACCCGCTACCCCTGTTCTCTTGTACCGTGTACCGACCAATGGTACGCTTGTACCCCAACCGCCCCTACAACCTCACCCGGGGTGGTTTGTTAACGGTAATGCTTTAAACAGTATTTATTTGTGTAGCGTTTTTTTTTCAATTCTTAAATAAATTTTTAATGAAACTACTTACCTGAAATGTCTGTTATATGTGAAAACCACGTCAATTAATTTTAAAATTTAGGTTGTTATATGTAAAATAGTATTTACATTAGGTTTTATACATATTGTGATGTTTGAATACTAATCTTCCATGCCTGATACTTTCTTTGTTCTGAGTTAAAAACAACTATTTGATTCACTTGATGGTAGCATACCTTCCCCGTGACATTGACAAAATCTCCTTGCATACAATAAAGTCATTATATATATCCTAGAATTTTTATTGTTACGCTTTTCAACACGTTTGATCATAGTTTTACCGCAAGTACCTAAGTTTCTGGAATATATATTTCGGGTGTCAAAATCGTTGCCATTTCAGCGAAATTGGCTGCTAGCCACTCTTCCGTCCACACTTGACTTGAATACTGTAATTTATTTACTTATTTTAATATCAACGGTATAAAATACACCATATACAGTAAATTATAAACAGTGACATCAGAAAATATACAATTAACAGAAAATCTAGATGGATATAAAAAGTTAGAGATACAAGTACATGCAAAACTTATAGGTAGACTGGGTTAGATTAGTATTGATTGAAATATATGATAGTATAGATACATGATATAATATATAACAATAGTTAAAATGTATGCATTTATTTTCAGGTTTTGGTTGAAAGTAGGTAAGTAACAATCAAGCTGTTGGTTCACTTTATTAACCCAAGTTTCCTCGGTTGCCCCAGGCAGTTTATTTAATATACATATTTATTTGACTTTTTGCGTAAGTATGAGTAGACTTACATTTTATTGGTCCTGATTTAAAATATATGATATTAAAGCCTTTTTGTACCTAGCTTCTGTGCAGTTTAACAGATCCGCTACATCTGCGTACCTATTACTAACTTCATGTAATCTAGGTACAAGCGAGTGTTTGAAATGTTCAGTTGATGTATGGTAATAAGGTTGAGTACTTAATCAATAGATGGCGGTAGTCATAAAGCTTACGTCAGGGTCCGTCAGCTGTCGCTAGGGTGTAACAGGTACTTGCGAGATTATATTATCAAAGAGTAAGCTCCTGGAGCGCAGAGAAGAATTACCTACCCTCGGGTAACGAACAATGAAGTTTAACCAGACCTTTTATTGTTACGTAAATAAACGCAATTATATTAAGAACGTTTTAATAATTTAAAGAGTTCTCAATAACTGAAGTCTGCATAAGTAAAGGCAGATATAACTTATATAATTTCAATTTTATTTGTATATCGCATCTAACAAGTATTGAAACTCATTTTTAAAATCTGTTCCTTCCTCAAGCGGACGCTGGAATAATGGCGTCCCGACGCCGGTGTCCATAGATCAGCGGCGTCGTTTGTTCAACGTCGTTTAAGCGTCATTGCGGCGGCGACTACATCACTGGCTGCTAGCCGAATGAATCTTACACTTACAGATTCACTGGTCTGCATAACTACAAAGTAGACATATTAATCTCTTTCATTAGATTGTGAACAAATATCAGTATTAAGTGTAAATCATAGATTCAAGCTTTAGAAAAATTAATTTTCTTGCAGCGACCAAACAAATTTAAATACTTTGAATTCACTTAAATATTAATATGTTCCACATCAATCAATAAATCGTTTAATGAGATATTATTTTTATAAACACACATTCGTTTATAGATACAACACAGCCCTTTCGCTTAAATGACGTTTTGCTAGCAGCAAGTTTTTAGTTGACAAAGTCAGCAAGAAAACTGTGCAATTTTCACTACGCCAGATCATTCCATAACCGATTTTTTACTGCCTAAAGAAAATAATAGTATGTTGTCAAACAACAACCTACTAAAATAAAATAATAACCTTAATATTGATTCATTCGTTCGCCAAAAAACTCGATAACGTTTCTAAAATTCCTTATGGTGCGTACATCCACTGCAGCGTTAAACACATCCTAAAAACGTCACCAGCAAGAAAAAAAGATAAAGTGAGGTTAGGTTAGGTTATATTAGCTTTTTAATCGACTTGTTTTGAATGCCTCGCGCTACAGCGCTCCACGCCTCTTGATTTACACCAAATACCTCTGCAGAAGGGGGAGGGATCCAGAGCAGAAGGGCCGCAGCCCACCCCACCCCGAAGGTAAGCGGCCGAGTTTTGCCGATAAATTTCGCTAGATGTCACTGGTAGTAATTAAAGAGGAAGGACGGTAACTATTTTGTTTGGCGATGTACGCGGTATGTGTTGGGTCGTGTGTCCTTGTATGGTACTAGCACATAAATTATTGTAAGCTTCCTACCGTGCACAATAGATGTCACTTGCATGATGATTAACACACTAACTGAGGCGGTGCATTGGGCTCATTATAAAACATGCAACGTTTATCTTAACTTGAATATCACATGATTAATAAAGACTGCTTTATAATGAAAATCAAAGATTAACTAATTTATCAATAATAAAAACATTGAACGAATTTAACCATGCTCTGTTTTAACTGTTCGCCAGAAGCGTTGGGAACAGAATTGCTCTGAATCCAATGATTCAATAAGGGTTAAAAAACGCTGATAATGAATATAAAAGTTTTATTATGTATAAGTATAAGCAGAATTAATAAATCGTCATTTAAAAACGATTAAAACCGTAAGAGATTTAAACGCCCTGTGATTGGTCGGTGGTTTCTGACATAAATTATACGACTACCTCCAAGGGTCGGTCGACCACGTGCATTAGAATGCGGAAAATTTTGTGCGAAGTTTTGCTGCGTAACTCGCAAAATTATTTCAAAAGATTTCTTTTTTTTTTTTGGAAAATTTAATAAATATTAAAATTGTGAATTGTTGATTTCTTAGATCCGAGTGGAATTGAACTTACTGTTAACCTACAAAACCGAGGTATGACGTCACACGTACCCCGACATATTTCGATCGTTTAGGTGGGCTTTGAAAAATCCGAATTTTGAAAATTATTTTATTTAAGGAATCTATTTGGAAAAAAATACTGGTAAGTATTTAAGTTAGAAGGTAATGTTTTTTTGATTGACTAGAATTCCTGTTTGCTGATTTTTTTTCGATGTCCTAATGTAACACGTCATTTGATTTCATTTCTCATGTACTTAACACACATTTTCATTACTTAGTGCCTTAAACTGCACTTCTAATATTTTACAAATTAACAGCAAAAATTGCTATCTCACTTCAAATCGTTAAAACGACAATACAAATTATTAACTCTCAACAGATGTTTCTAATAAAATAATAAATTTTAAGACATAAGTTGAAGATTATTTGAAAACCAAAGTAAAGCCCATGCCGGAAGAAGTTTGCCGTAGTATTTTAAAGAAGGTATGTAGAAGGAATAACCTCTTTTTTTTAAACTTGATCATACGTTCATCTCCTCGAAATGTTTCTAATTTTCCAGATCTGAGACATGAAGAAAGACATCAAATTATATCTCACTCACCCTTAGATGATTGTAATAATATGAAGGTATTAACACTACCGTAGTATATTACCCAGAACATTACTAGCCATAGTTTGTCCATTAGCATACCTCTATTAACGCTTGTGCCTGAATCTTCGACAATTCTACCTCTATTCATCCATTGTCTGAAGATTCCATGCGATCTTACAGCATGTAAGATATCCTCAATATGACCCCGGCATCCACTGTCCCGGCAAGGAGGCTTTTAGTTCTACATTAAGGCTTCTCCATTGTACAACCTCATGCGGGGTGGTCGCCCTTAGTGATCTATAGACCTTTACAAATGCACAAACTGTCACCTTAATTAAGAACATCTTTATTGTCCCAACTAACATGTAGTCGATTAATCTCTGAGGGGAGGGTGGGGTAGAGTCAATTTGGGTAAGCGGACAGTCATGCTTGTAATGGATTGACTAATGGCGGTATTGGATGATTGTTTGATGAATAGACTGTGCCGTATGGATGTGTGGAGGAGAGTGGGGTGGCAACTGGTGGTGGGTAAAGCGTATGTTCGAAATAATTGTGGTTTTGGCGAAATGATTCGCAGTGTACATTTAAATAAATACATTTTTTGTTTGATAGGAGTTGTGATTTTAATTTTTCATATTTGATAGAGCAAGAATAAAGTAAAAGTATTACGTATTTAGGGAAAGAAAACCATATTTCACCAGTCAGTGGCTGAGTTGGCATCGCGTCTGGTTCCCATCAAGATGAGTTCAATTCCCCATCACGATACATGCAACATTTTCCGCTTATTGTGATGGTAGCAGAAGATTTTTTAAATATACTCAGGTTATTCGTAGCCGGGAACGATTGTCTTTCTTATAAATATATATTTTTGTATATCAAAGCACGTAAAATAATATAAAAAAATCGTAGGCAAACCAACATGGCTAAAGATTTTGGTTAAAAAAACTTTGGAAGTCATTTGGAATACAACTATCCGTTATTCAAAATTTATTATTAATATGTACTATGGAATATTTTTTATTATTATTTTTATTGTAAAACACGAATATAGGTAACATTTATACATTATTTTACTTTTTTTTTTTTACTTAAGGTCATTATTGATTATATATATTTATACCTTTTCTGAAAAGACGAGCTCTTGTGCCTGACAAGGGAGCCACGATTCTCACTTGGTAATATGTTATAATATTTTTTTATAAATATATATTTTTTTAATGTTAGTTTTTTTTGAAAAATTGTAAAATCTGATAGTATTGTTATTTTAATGACTGTTCAGTTCAGGATTGTTGTAAACGGATGTTGAGCCCTCTGTTATTTTCCAAAAGAACCGCCGAAGTTTTCGAACCGCGGCAGCTGGTTTTATCTGCTAGTTTTATTTAATTGTTTTGATTAGCTTACAGTTCAATTCAAAAAGGGAAATTATTGAAGTTTTTAATGGCTTGGTAAATATATTGGTTTTGCATTAGGGTTGTTTTAAAATTATATGTAATAAAATGATTTCTATTTTTCATTAGTTTGTAGTATTCCTTATATTCTTTTCTGTACACATTTTTATAAAAAAAGTTGGCTTATAGTTATATCTTTCAATTTCTTGGTTTTGATTGTGATATAGTGAATGTAGTCATGACCGAAATAAACACATTTCAAAGTACAATAATTACCGATACCTAAACCAATCTTATTGAATCAATATTATGAAGCAAAATACATAAAAAATATCAATTTCAAAATCAAATAAAATGTTTTTAAATCTTTAAAAATCGAATAATATTGAAAAACAGCGGCCTAACGATCCGCCATTTCTTATAAAAGCCTTAAAACCAGCACAACGAGATTACGCCCCAGGTTTGGCTCCCGACCAGCAGTGGCGCGCTGGTGTTTTCATCGGGCCTTGGTGTTTTCCCAGGGATTATTCCGCATAACTTGGGGAAGATAATGCGCCAATGCATAGATAAGTGCCCGCTCCTGGGGATCGGTATTTTCAGAGGGAATTCCAGCGGATCTTGTGGGGAGGCGATTTTGCAGTGAAGGCGGGCGGAGTTATTACTCGTTCCTTTTTTGCTTGGTTTTCAATGAAAATAAATTAATGGCCAACTGCTTTTGATATTTTTACAAAATGAAACTGGCTTAGGAGCCAATATTCATTACCATGTATATCATGATAACAAACCAATTTGACGACAAAATATATTGATTTAATATCTCTTGTTACTGAAAATATTATTGAAAATAAATTGTACTCTTTTCAAGCAATACCTACCTGAAAAATCATTACTATTTTATTACATAATTACAATAAAGTCCTGATAAACTGCTAGATAACGATTATCAACGGGTTGTTAATAAGATTCTACTCATTTTGAATTATACTTAAATTTAGTATCTGTACACATAAAGAACTGACATAAGATATTTATAACAAATTAAAAAAACAACACGAAAACAACAACAGAAATAAATAATGTGCAAGCAGAAGAATCAAAGAAAAAACAATTTTTTTTCGTGTTTTTTAAGGTATCTGATACATTTTAACCTAATGCTAATTTATCATGAAAACTAATCAAACTGAAAAGTTATTTTATGTTTCCCTCTACATTTTATGATGGCCTTGCAATTTTTTTTCTAAATTTGTAATAAAAAAAATGTATTAGATATTTTGCCACTGGCATA
Organism: Hesperophylax consimilis; assembly: GCF_061612785.1. Lineage (NCBI taxonomy): Eukaryota > Metazoa > Arthropoda > Insecta > Trichoptera > Limnephilidae > Hesperophylax > Hesperophylax consimilis. The sequence goes on from NC_142857.1 coordinate 18,191,344, forward strand.
TTTAAAAATGTAAAAGCTTTAATTTAATTTCTCAGAAAGAGCAGCAGTTACTTCAAATGATTTTGGATCTTGAAAGCTCAGATTTGATTATTCCTACCGCAGAAAACATCAAAATTTAAGATATGTTGTTCTAGCTGCTAAACTGCATCAGTTGACGACACGAATACATATTTTTTTCACCCCGCCAATGCCTTTGAAGCAGCGTGTAGCAAGCAGCAGAGCTGATAATCGGCCAGCGACCCAATTGAATACCAAATTCTCAAAATAAATATTTATACACAATTATTAATACTACGTTCTCCTCGATCTCCTCCTTCCCACAAGCAGATCCCCCTTCGCCGATTTTCTTCGTATTCAAATAAAGCTCATCGAAGTTTAAAACAATGACTACTGAGTATTTTTTTTATTCTTATCCTTTGGGGGATGATTTTTATTTGATTTTATGTCAACGGAGACCTTTATATTACTATGCGTGAGAGCACAATTTTTATTTGTGAAAATTACCAGAAATGTCTTTGTTGAAATGAAAGCACATTTTTTATGCTTTCTTCATCTTAAAACAAAGACATGTCTAGTAAAACCAAGTAATTAAAATATTACAATTCTATATATTACAATTTGAGGTTGTGCTCATTAGGTTATTTAAAAAAAGTTAATTTATGTAATTATTATCTCAATAACGAAACAGTACACGAATTGTGAAGTGATATTTTGACGCTTACAAGGTCTAACAATTTCGTAATTTCGCTCTGTACCATGATTAAACTATCAAATTTTTACGCAAAGTCGTGAAAAACAAATTGTTTTTTTTTTGTCCTAGGTGAAAATCGTAATCAAAATATCAGAAAAAAATTTAAACGCGTTGCAAATAAAAAATTAAAAAATTTCATTTTCCCATGTTAAAATTTTATTATATTTTTTCAATAAACAGCTCTAAAATAACACTGATTATACATGCTGACTAGCCACGTACAATACAAACAGTAAAAACATTTATGAGAATGATTAAACAAACAAATTATCACAAAATTATAAATTTTAACAATAATGTTCAATGCTCAGAGTTGCTAACTAAGATTCCATTTAATGTACCTGCGCGTTCAACACGCTCTTGTGTCCTGTTCAGGGTTGATCAAAGCAAAACGAACTCTAAGCAGAATTCTTGCCTGAACAGACTATGCAATAATTACAATAACGTATTGAGGTTGATATTTTCAGTTAGGAACTTACCAAATACAAGAGGTGCATAAAATAATATTTTTCTGATGGTTTGTGAATAATGTTTATGTCTCTATTGTGTATATCTCTATTATGATTTGTTTTATATCTACAACCTCTCTCCATGGCTATAAATGTATTGTTTTGTAAATTTTTCGTTTCATATAATCTTTTGTTTCGTATAATTTTTTAAATTCATATTCCTTTCTCACAAATTTAAATAACTTATTCCATATTATGCTGTCTTAGTTAAATTCACAAGGAGGAAATCCATAACTGGTTTTATTTTACTATATAACACTTATGTACAAACTGATTAAATGTAAACTGTCGATTTCCCGAAAATAAATAAATAAACAAGAGAGGAAGATTATTCGTTATCGCCTGGTGAATTGTTACCGCTCTTGATTGAAATGGCTTTAGCCGTGTTTGAATACCAGATCTAAATAGTCATGTATTTCTCCACCTTCCTCATCTTCTTCTCCTATCTCTTCCCACGACCTTCAATCTCACATTGTACCCCATTTTGACTTGTTGTAGTCCCACTGACTCCAGGCTGCTGTGAGCATTAGGGACTCTTGTACGGTATTCCCATAAAAATATTACATCGATTAGGTCATGAAAATCCGTAAAAAATACCTGACTACTTAATATAACGCCATTTTTGTTACAAATCACCTTAAGGGCATCTATCTCATGTGTTCAAAGTTTTAAAGTATAGCAAATAGCAATAGTTTACAAGTCTTACATTTCCTCCAGTATATAATGTCAAACAGCGTCTTTGAACACAAGATGTTATCCGGCAACCACTTTACGGTCCCCCATCCCTGTCCGGAGGCTGTATTCCGTATCGTGCCTTGCGGAGGGTAGTTTGATAAAACGCCTCTGAGACTGCCCATATGCGGCGCGTATCCCAATGCAATCAATAGACCTGTTCCTTTCCTTTCTCCATTTCACCCTCATATAGTCCACACGTTGTATTATCCTATTATTGTATTGTATTGTGGGTTGGTTTCTAGGATTATATAACTGGAAAGTTCTCAATGGAACCATCAGGAAGCAGTTAATTGAATTTTAAATTCCATGTTTTTGAGTATCAAACTATGTTACAATCGAGATCAGTGGTGACTTAAACAAAAAAAAAATTCAATCACTGCATCTGCTCTTTATTGTGCAACAAAATTAAAATAAATAAAACGTCCTTCAATAATACGAGTTGCAATAAAAGCCTATGTAGGTTTTGGCGACTATCTTGACAACATTTTGAACGACACAAACAACTAATTTCAATTTGTGAGGCGGGTATGGGTACCACCGTCCCGGGAACCATTTATTGGACAACCAACACTTCCTCTCCTTCATTTAAATAAAAAAAACCCTCAACACAGCATCCCCAAAAGAGGGAAGTTTTTTCTTAGGGTCTTCTGGAGCTAATACAAAAAAACCTACTCTACAATAATGTTCTTACCCAGTGGTGCTATAGCACCTAAGGTTTAAAAGAATATTGTAAGTTAGTGGGTAATTTAGAGAGTAGGAAAGAATAGGAATAAATAGGTGGGCAGCATTTAAAAGCTCTAGACATTTCACGACCTTGGAATAACACTATCTGGCTTGGCATTGTAATGCGATATTGAACTGTAAAGTAGTAGGTACTGTCTAGAGCCCAAAATCGTATGACAGTCTGTGTCAGTTAGAATTAGTTAGTTTTTTCCAAGGGCGCGATTTAAAACCTTACAATCTTTTCAATAAAAAGAACCCTTTACGGAAAGATATTTCATTACAGATCAAAGATCAAATATATGAGGACGGGTTGTTTCAAGGGAATTGGAACAATTGAAAACAAGCGTAATTTAAAAAAAAAAAAAAAAACACGATTAATTCAAAATATTGCATAAATCACTCGACATCTGAGTTAATACTAGCATTAAAAGAGAAGCTTTGAATTTTGTTCATTCCCATAGCTTTAAAAAAAACAGAAATGTTTTTTATAAATTTGCATTTTTTTCTCTCGAGGGAATTTTATACTTATTTTTTCAATTCGGCATCTGAATAGAGATTATTTTTAAAAATAATATTTTTTAATGGGAAGTATATGTTCAGGTAGAAATTCTGTGCTCAAATCCAATGCTCTGTTTGATGCTAGGTTGATACTATAAAGATATCATAGAGAAGCCACATTGATCTCACATCGGTGAACACTTTCAACATGCAACACATCGTCTATAGTTATTGAGTCATCAGTAGGATGTTGAATTCTTGTACAATCCGCTTTGTTTTCGTTAGCCCTAATGGCGTGGAAAGAATTCGACTAATACTGTTTGCGATGTTATTTCTGAGGTGTGCTTAGTGTAATTGTTTTACGGGAATATGATATTGCGAGAGGGATCGTGGTTTTATGGCATTGGAGTATATCTGTTGTTGTTCTTTCTCATCTTTTGATATTATATACACAATAAGTTCGACCAGTGGCGGCTCGAGCACTTCTTCGATGGTGGGGACTGACATTATTTAAGTGTACTGTGATCATATACATATAATACATCAATGACCTATTGAAATTTCGCTACCCGGAGAATATATAAAATGACTCAAACAAAAATTCAAGGACTAAGTCGATGTCTAATAAAAATATAATGTAATAACCATTTATTGGATAACCAACACCTCTGCCTTAAGTTACCCCAAGTGGTTCGCTACGTTTGGTGATTTAGCAAGGGTGCCCGGGTTCATTGAGTGAGGTGTGTTCAGGATGCTCCTGCCCACTAGCTGCGTGGTGTGCCAGATCGGGAGAGGCTGGTTTGGGGAGACTTTTTGACCTCTCCAACTGGTCTCTTGACTCAACACCGCCTTGCGCTGCAGTAGGAGGGATATGTTCAAATTTTGTCACTCCTGGACACACTGATCCCTAGATTCCTACCCAACACTATTTTACCTTCCCAAAACTTTCTTTCATTAAAAAGACCCTTCATACAGCATTCTAAAAGATACTATAGATCAGAGGTTCCCAAAGTGGTCTATATAGACCGCCAAGGGTCGATATCGGCATGCTGGGGTCTGTCAGCGAGAAAAAAAATTGGGGGTCCACGAGATTCAAATGGGGGTACATACGAGCGGACCCCCATTTACCTCAAGTCAACATTTAGGAGTTCCGTAAATGACACAATAGACCTAACACAAATATAACACAATAAAAACACATATATCTGTTTTTGACCACTATAGTTTTATTTTCACTCTACCGGTTTCGGAAGAACCCTTCCTTCGTCAGGAGAATATTAAAAACTGATCTACTACACAAAATATTGACATTGACAAAAATGTTAAGTGTTTGAGGGAGGGGTGGACAAAGTGGAAGGGGTAATTACGGGAATTCCAGGAAGAACAGAGCGGTTAACTGGAAATATGTCTAGAATAGGACTATAAGAGAGATTAATTTGGTTATTTATTATACTGGAGTTATTATTGAGGGATTTTCTGATTTCAAGTGCTTCTAAATTATCTATTTTTTTGCTTTTATTACTACGGTGAAGAATTTTAACCTCTGTATCTTTACTAAAAGTATGATCGGTGGAAATGAGATGATTGGCAAACTCTGAAAAATTATTGTTATTTAAACATCTTAAATGTTCCGGGATTCTAATATTTATATTTCTAGTTGTCTTACCTATGTAGAACGATGGACAATCATTGCAACATAGTTGGTAAATGCCTGAGTGGCTAAATTTGTGATCTTTATCTTTAGTATTTTTAAGTAATTTTCCCAAGTTGTTATCAGTATAGAACGCGGGTTTAATGTGGGTAGGCAAATTTTTTGTACTAAGTGAAGAAAAATTGGATATGTATAAGATTTTACGCCATTGAAAGGGATTTATGATTTTATTATTAGTTTCAGGTGTACCAAATAAAAATGTATTCGTCGAAATGAGTTTAAGTTTCTTATTCAGGATTTTATCAATGAAGTGTGTCGAGTAACCATTATTTAGAGCAATTTGTTTTATTTTTGACAGTTCAATTTCGAAATTAACAGCTGATGGGATGAGTGTGATTTTTACTAAGCGGTGTACCATTGAATGATAGGCAGAATGTTTGTGTGATATCGGGTGGTTTGACGTATTATGTATAGTTATATCCGTGAATGTCGGTTTACGATAGATGTTAAATTCAATTCTATTATTTATTGAAGTTAGTGTTAAATCCAGGAAATTAATCGATGCATTACTGCCTACCTCTACAATGAATTGAATGTTTTTATGAAATGAATTTATAAGAAGAAGGCATTTAGTTAGTTGCCGCTCTGTTCCCGTCCAGATACAAAAAATATCGTCTACATATCGTTTCCAAGTGAGAACATTATTTAAAAGTGATGACTTACAATTAAAAATCTTATTTTCTAAGTTATTCATAAAAATATCTGCCAACAGTGGGCTAGTAGGATCTCCCATGGGTAGCCCTTGGCTCTGTTGGAAGACGCAGTTGTTATACTGGAAATAATTTTGATTAAGGCACATATTAAATAAACGAGACAGGTCATCAATCATATCTTTATCTAAATTAGAGGATTATAACATAGGTAAGACAACTAGAAATATAAATATTGGAATCACGGAACATTTAAGATGTTTAAATAACAATAATTTTTCAGAGTTTGCCAATCATCTCATTTCCACCGATCATACTTTTAGTAAAGATACAGGGGTTAAAATTCTTCACCGTAGTAATAAAGGCAAAAAATTAGATAATTTAGAAGCACTTGAAATCAGAAAATCCCTCAATAATAACTTCAGTATAATAAATAACCAAATTAATCTCTCTTATAGTCCTATTCTAGACATATTTCCAGTTAACCGCTCTGTTCTTCCTGGAATTCCCGTAATTACCCCTTCCGCTTTGTCCACCCCTCCCTCAAACACTTAACATTTTTGTCAATGTCAATATTTTGTGTAGTAGATCAGTTTTTAATATTCTCCTGACGAAGGAAGGGTTCTTCCGAAACCGGTAGAGTGAAAATAAAACTATAGTGGTCAAAAACAAATATATGTGTTTTTATTGTAAATTATGATGAGCCACAAAGTGAATGCTTTTTACAATTACAAATATAACAGACTGAGAAATTACTTAGTTACTTATTACTAGATATTTGTATTTTTATATTTCGTAAAGTTGTTAATTGAGGTATATAAATAGAGTCTACGTTCCTTTTCTCGTCAGAATTAATATATTCAAGCAAAACATTGCATATTGGAAGCCGCGAATTTTCCTAGTTACCCAAATTGTTTTTGAAAAACATCCAGGGTAATAATGACGTTCAACATTTAAATACACTTCACACAGACTTCAAAACTAAGTTTGAGGACATTTTGACATGGAAATGCAACGTTGAATAATCGAATATCATGTGACAAGAAGAACTGACCGGAATAATCACTGGCAAAGAACTTAAGGGACAGTTCTGTAGGGCTAGCTACCGATAGAAATTTCCGTTGCTTATCCTGCTTCATTTTCATTTGGTGTAATACCTCACAAAGGTGCCCCTGTCTGCACAGTGTAAAGACAGAGCAACTATACCGCCACCCGGTTGTTGGGCAGGAAAGGGAAGGGAATATTGTTTCTAAAAAAAAAAATTATTATCACATGGAACGTTAATAGTTTTAGGAAAATTCAATATTGGGCAGGCAGGGGGTCTACGGAAATAAAAAAAATATATTTGGCAAGTGGTCTACGGGGAAAAAAAGTTCGGGAACCTCTGCTATAGATAATAAGACACAGGCGCTACGGAAAAATATTTTCCTCAAGGCCTCCTGTGCGTGGTTAATGTAAAATATACATTGAACTTATTTGTGGTATTTTCGAAGCTCTGCCTAGGCTCTGGTGACACACTTCCATTCTGAATCGAAATGTTGCTTGATACCAATGGCATTAGCCATATTTAAATCTTCTTCTTCCTGTCTCCTACCCACTAACTAATATGTTTACTATTAAAGGTGAAGTAGCAAATGATTATGAGTTGTTTTCTAGTACGGGTACTGGAAGGTCAATCAGAAGGAACTTCATTTCCAGCATAGAATAAAGAATAACACAAGAAGTGTCTTGTAGGCGTATTTAGTGATCAAATATAGTCCCAAATTGTGTTTCACCATAATTACGAAATTCAAATGGGTGGCAATATATAATTGCAGGCAAGTGTAAGAGAGACAGACCGCGTGCTAAGTGGTTTAGAACCAAATGTGGCATAAATTAAAATTTTCAGGTATTCTATGATTTCTAGCATGAGGTAGCTTGCTTAGAAAAGTTCTGTTAAAAATTAAAATGGCTGTATAAGTAAAAAGACTTCGATAAACCCAAAACCAAGAAAATAATAATTCTATTTGGATGATTTGCACAGCATCGTTTTTACGGAAAACCACCTCAAGGACGCTGATTAAACAGGCAAAGAAAATAACAAAAGATAACCGTTGCAATTGAGGATCGTACCCAGGACCTCTGTCTTTATCAGGACAACACTCTAACCACTGGGCTATTGATACCTGATTTTATCTGTCAATTTTAAAAATTACTAATTCTATCCTTTATTAATTATTATTTGTCTTATTCAGTTTTATGTTATCTTTTTCTTAAATGCTAAAATATTACATTAATGTCTATAACCTTCAAAAATTAATTTAATAAATTGAATAGTTTATGAGAATTTAGAATTAGAATTTTTTACGAGTATTTAGAGTTCCTCAAACCAAAAATAATAACCACCAATATTTGATAGAATATTATTTTAGGTAACTATATTGAAATGATATGATCGCAGCCAATAATGATATAACTAATGCCCTTTTCACAGAACAATATCATTATTATTCCAATTGATTTATCTTTCTAAATGGGATGTAAAACATTGTCTTGTAGAATATGACAGCAGCGGGATAGAATCATTACTCAACGGTCCGGCGAATCAATCGGGGGTTCAATTCCTTTATTGTTTTATTATTTCTAGCGTGGTCTGACAGGCATCATCTGTTTGGGGGAAGGGCGGGATAATGAGCCGCCCAATCACCGAAGCCTTGCCTGTGCGAAGGGCTTTTATTCGATGAGTCAACGGAAAGCCTATAAATATTTTGTCTTTTATTATTGAAGAAGAAAATCATATAAATCTTAACGAAACATGAATCCGGTAACTGGAATGCGACAGATCAAGTATCAGTTGATTAGTGGCATAAGTGTTGTCCAGGTAAGACAGAAGAGGTCCTGAGTACGATTCTCGTTTGCGACCGTTACCTTTTTATTTATCTTTTTCGATTTCATTTTTTGTTTTGATATCAGATTCTTCTTCGATGATAAAAATATAACATTGATGAGCATAACCTTTCAAACGCAAATTTGGTAGCTAAGTTTTTCAAGTCTTCGCTAAAATCAGCTACTTGTTTACACTATTGAAACAACTATAAATCAAGTGAAAGAAATTGTAGATTGGACGACTAATTATTATTTATTTTCAATAAAATTCTAGATATTTTTTATGTGAATACAGTTTATGAGTCCCAACTGTTTCCATTGCCGACGTCAGGATGATTATGGAATCCACCATTGGGGAATATTGCGGGGATGAAGGTATTGGCAATAGGTAGGAGATGGGGAAGTGGATGGTGGAGAACCTGGCTATTCAAATCTGGTCACCAATACAGATACCGAGGTCACGATGTATCTTCAACAATGCGAATTAAAATGAAATGATAAAATTAAATGACTAATTAAAAATGGCATATCTTCAACAATAAATTAAATGGGTAGTTAATTTTGAGGTAGTCTAAATCTATGGTTCACTTCCAAAAATACAGATCTTTATCCAAATTTTTAACCAAAACATCAGTTTGATTGATGGAGTCTTGAAATTTGCATTGAATTTTTGCGTTTGAATGTTCAACACAATTTGATGTTTGAGGTGAAATTCTCATACACTGTCAATGAAAGTTCTGGTGTGTAGCTACCAAAATATTGTTTTTATAATATGGCTAATACGAGCTGAACACCCGTTCACGGTTGACGTTGGCTTCATGAGAACGGGCCGTTTTTACGACTCGTTTTTGTGTAAGTCGGCTCGTATGTGGAACGAGCTACCGGCATCTGTTTTTCCTCCCTCCTATAATCCGAGCCTCTTCAAGGCCCGCATTAACAAATCCCTTCCTACAGCCCCTACCTTATTCCGCCTCACAACGCCGCCCAACCGGGTGGTGACATAGTTCCCCTGTCTGTACACTGCACAGGCAGGGACGCTCTTGTGAGGTGTCACATAAAAAAAAATAAAAAAAATGGCAAAAGGAAATATCTGTCAATTGTGCATATCTGTCAGAACCATTGTGAATATCTGGATATATCTGGAGTATCCCATTTGGAACATTTTATGGAAGAAACTTAAAAATAACCAAAACTGCATCTTTAACCTTTTGCCATATCGCTTAAGAGTTGGAAACAATTTATCTTATGGTAATGGTCATAAATTTATTAGTGTCAGTGAAGAAAATTCGTAAAATAAAGTAAATATCAGAAGAAAAATCAATTCAAAATATCCGAATAAATTTTACTTCCCAAGTCTCTTTTAAAACAGTTTTTAATTGCCTTCTTAAACACATTTATTTAAATTCTGATTTGTTTTTCTTGAATAAATAAATGAATGAATGAAATATTATCTTGGAAGTGAATAATAACCCACTTACTGGTATCAGCAGGAACTGAAACTCTGCAGATAGACTCGTAGTCGATGACAATGCAATCTGTTTACTTTTGATGGCGCTTATGAATATTGGATGACAACATATTTGATACATTAAAATATACAGCAGTTAATATAAGAAATAAATGTACTATCAAATTGGGATCCGGCTTGGGTGTTAGCGTTGTTGACTCCAGTCCCTGGGGAGGAGGGTTTAATCCTTAGTTAAACTTTTTTTAAATTATTTTAAATGTTCACAGCAGTCAAATAAAAAATAATACATCTATTAATTAAGATTTATTTTAGAAAAAAACTTTTTTTAAATTATTTTAAATGTTCACAGCAGTCAAAAAAAAATACATCTATTAATTAAGATGTATTTTAGAAAAAAACTTTTTTTTTACAGGTTAGTTTTAGAATTATGTTAGATTTAATTTCAAAAAATTGAAAAAAAAACCACATTTTTATTATAAACCAAAGGAACACCAATAAAGTCTTAGACTTCGGCCTTCGGGTCGCATCATTTGGACGAAAGAAATATCGCCCAGTTGACGAATGGCACATTATTTATTGTCTTTCCTTTCTTTTATTTTATTGTAGTATCGAATTTTCCCGTGGGACGCCGGGAATAGCTCGATAGGGGAGGTCGGGGCACGTAGTAGGGACAGGGACGTGACGTGGACTCAATACGGCGATTGGGAGAGAGGGGCAAATACGGACAATTAATATTTAGATCAAGCCAATTGAATAATGTGGTCGCAAAGAAGATGTTATTTTATCTACGGGATCAAATATCCAGAAATAAAGCGCGGATACAAAAAAAATTTCCATTATTCATTTCATCTGTACACCCAAAAAAATTTTTCATTTCCGACCTCAATATGACGTTTTTTTTCTTAGCTTAGACGATTTTAAGAAGATAATAAGCAAATAGGTATTTACAACCTAGCAACCGTTTTTTTCAAATTTGACCTAACAAAATCCAAGTTCGGACACGGTTTACTCAAATACGATATATTAAAATCTAAAATAAAAAAATTCAAACGATTATGCAAAAAAATCTACATTCATGTGATATAGATTCACCGATTTTCCGCTTTTACTACGAATTTACGGACACCGTGTATAAATTATGTACCACACATGTTAAATGACTTATTCAATAAGAATAAGAGATTATTGAAACTGTCAAAGCCAAACATATTTAGGACACATACAGTTATACATGTGAATTAATTTTGCATTTAAGATGTTGAGTATAAAATAAACTAAGTTCCATTTACAACCACCTTTAGAATGCTTTTGATATCCTTTAGAAATTAGATTGGTTATTTTATTTAACTTAATGACATCGATGCGATCCCAAGAGAATACAGTTTGTGGACATCAATACATTTTCCGAAATTGGAAAATAGTGTTACAAATAGTAATACATATTGTTGCGCACCATTATTGGACGGTTGGTATTTACTATTTATTTGATTTTTTTAGTGGTACAAATAGTAATAAACGTTGTTGCGCACCGTTATTGGACGGTTGGTATTTACTATTTATTTGATTTTTTTAGTGGTACAAATAGTAATACATATTGTTGCGCACCGTTATTGGACGGTTGGTATTTATTATTTCTTTGATTTTTTTAGTGGTACAAATAGTAATAAACATTGTTGCGAACGGTTATTGGATGGTTGGTATTTAATATTTGTTATTTCTTTGTAATTTTTAGTGGTACAAATAGTAATACACATTGTTGCGCACCGTTATTGGACGATTGGCATTTATTATTATTTATTTTTTTAAATTTTAACCCACTTCCTCTTGTGTTCATTAATAAACTAAAATAAAATAAAAATTTACACATTTTTTCGTTTCATTCATATTAGAAAATACAGTTCGAAAAAGGCTTTCAGACATCGGTTTCGGATTTCTGAAATGCATTGGCATTATTTTGTAAACACCAGGAGTTTTTTAAATAATGGATATGGATGATTTTCCTAATGCCTACGGCCATGAACAGAATGCATTTTTTGTATGATAACATTATTTGTTAAATATGAATATATATGAATTATGTATGTATCCTACGTTCATGTTGTTGTTACTCATGCAAACAAAAGTTTCCATTGTTCTGAAAATACCATTGAACTATCCGTGTTGTAATTTATTTTCTTTATTCCACGAAAAATTTTCTTTTCTTGTATAAACGACACAGAAAAAAGTTGCAAATTCCCCAAAATAGGATAACAAGAATAAAACTTATAGGCAAAATAGATTTTCAAGAGTAACTAAAATGTTAATGAAACCAAATTGGCTAACAGTGAAACAGATAATGATCTTGGACGCAGTGATATTTATACCTAAAATAATGTTAAAAAAAACTGTGACCAAAATACATGTTAAATAAAAATATATGCAACGAGGACATTCGCTGACATAACATAAGGACGTGCAAAGACATCAGGCTGCCAAAAAGGACAAAGCGAATACGCAAAATAGTTGCCAGAGTAAAGTAAATTCTGCACCAATAAGTGGCATATTCAAGATGTGTTGTAGGAACCACATTCAGCTAAAGAAAACAGTATTTTAGAATTATTTTTGTTTTTTTTTTAAATTATTACTATGATTAAATTTGATCTATCGGCCCAGCCAGAAGATAAAATTGATCCGTATTTAAAAAAGGATTCCTTTCATAAAAAAACCTTTTCTCTCGTAACTTTAGCTATGTTTTGTGGCCAGATCTGATACGCTACGGTAAATCCAACCATCTATATCATTTCGTGCCTGAAATACAACTAAAAGTTTTCAGTTAACTTTTGCGTGGCGTCGCATTAAAGTAAATAATAATTACGATAAAAATCCTCCAACAAAAAGTAGTTCCCGCGACGCTCGCCACTCAATGAAAAACTTTCCAATGAGAATTCATCTTTCTCTAGTGAAAGGGTGTTCAAACTTACCCCACAGCGTTTTTATCCATATATATATATATATATACAGGTACCTACTCAACAAATCCAGAATACGGTGGTTTGAAATACACTAAGGCTTGAAGCCGATTCTAAATTTGCAATTTGGCTTCAGATATGTATGCGGATACCAAATACTGAAATAATTTTTCTCTTAGCCATATTTCTACATTTTTGTTTCTCAAAAACCCTCTTTGTGGTCTGGTGTCATATCGGAGGTTGGGCATCATCATTGCATCCTTCACCCTGAAGACTACGATTTGCAACAACTCGGTGATGCACTCGTTTCAGACACAAAACAATGAGGTACTCGATCTTTCTCTATTACGTCTTCAATGATATTTTCTGGAATGTTTGTAAGAAAAAGTTAATCTTCTTATTTTATCTATGCATGTTAACACCACCTTCTGTTAATATGGCAAAACAACATTTCGAAGATGCGACTATTTTTATAATATATTTTTTTTATTATGGACGATTAAAGATAATATTTAAAGTCTTATATTAATAGTATATTCATAGTCCTCCTCACTAGGGATTCCTGTTCCGAAGCGGGCTATATTTTATTGTGTTGGTATCATCATAATTTTAATGAGTTCCTCATCTTCATGTTGGTTGGTCCTCTTTTTCATACATGTTGGTTTCTTCGTATTCAAGACTGCGATTTTTGATTTTCTCATCTTCTTGTTTGTTGATTTCCTCGTATTCAGGAGTGTGTTTTTTGATTTCCTCATCTTCATATTTATTAACGAGGTTGTTTTTTTGGCGTTAGGTACTTCATTATTATTTTTTCATTTGCTCATCTCCATATTTACTTAGCCACATTTTGATATTGTTTTTAAACTTTTTTATATGATGTTTTCATTTGGAAAGGTAACACATAATTTTAGTAAAATGATCAACATTTCAAAAGATGAATAAAATTCTAATTTGAAAAATGACTTTTACCGTAAGGGGGTGTAGCTTTCCTTTAACCTTAATTATCATTAGTAAGGGCCAATTATTTCACAGAATTTGAATAAGTCATCAAATTGCGAAGTTGATTTTTTAAGTTCTGTGAAAGTTCCATGAAGGTTTTGTTATTTTATCAGTATATGGCAAGTTATTTATTGTTTTTGTGTTTAATTCGTAGAACTCCATTTAATTTTTTTATAAATTTAATTTAGATTAAATTTGATAATATTATTATTAAGTTCTGCAAGTGTTTTAGTTTTTTATTATTGTGACAGCTGTTTCGGCTTACAAGGCCATTTTCAAACTGTGGTTAGTCCACATTGAGACGACGTTTTTATACTATTTCAAATGTAAATTTTGAAGGTGACATTGATTTATTACTGGTTACACCGATGACATGATCTATTGTTGGTTAAACCAATCTATGTTTTCCCCTCAGTAAATGGTAATGGGTTCTTAATTATTTACTAATGACTTTATTGCTATGAATTATTATATATTCATTCCGAAGGTCGCGGGTTCGAACCCGGCGTGCGCAAATAAATTTTATTTGATTAATTTGTGTTATTTCACAATTAATTAATTAAAATAAATTAATTAAAATAATATATAGTATATTTGCGGCACGTTCCAGAGTGGAAGATACTACCAGTATCGCCCTGGTGTAAGACCACCATTCAGAATTGAAACGTTGCTCCAAATGGCTTTAGCCGTGTTTAGTGACTAGATCTGAATAGCCAGGTACTTCCCCACCTTCCTCTTTCTCTTCCCCACTTACCTTCAGCCTCACAACATCCCCAATTGGGGATGCCATAGTCTCACTGGCTCCAGACGGGAGCAGTTGGGACTCTTGTGAGGCATTCACTGTAAAAAAAAAAAAAAATATATATATATTATATAGTATAATGCAGCCAAATAATTCATAGCAATAATGTCATTAGTAAATAATTAAGAACCCATTACCATTTACTGAGGGGAAAACATAGATTGGTTTAACCAACAATAGATCATGTCATCGGTGTAACCAGTAATAAATCAATGTCACCTTCAAAATTTACATTTGAAATAGTATAAAAACGTCGTCTCAATGTGGACTAACCACAGTTTGAAAATGGCCTTGTAAGCCGAAACAGCTGTCACAATAATAAAAAACTAAAACACTTGCAGAACTTAATAATAATATTATCAAATTTAATCTAAATTAAATTTATAAAAAAAAAAAAAAAAAAAAAATTATGGCAAGTTGCTTAACAGAACTGAAATAATAACAGAACTTAAAAATTAACGTGATAATTTGATTAAATTTTATGTTTTTTTTTAAGAAATACAAACATTCCTGGGTTACGAATAGGAAACGCTATGTACACTCAGCCATCGACCGGTCGTTTGACCTAATAACCCGCGCTTGACCGGTGTTTCTTAGGTTATTTCACTGAATTTGTTAAAATTCAATGAAAAAACTCATCTTTTGTCAAATTCCACAATACAGTAATAAAATTTTGGATTTCCGATATATTTGTTTCTTTTTTCCCCAACACCCTACACCAAAGGGGTGTTTTGCACCTCAAACCCCATCATTCTAGTTCCTGTGTATTAATTATTTATGCGCAATACCACCCAGGCTCACCCAGCACCACCCACCAGCTGCAGTAGCAAATAGAAGGCAATACAAGTTAGGAGCGGGAGCGGGGAGCTGGAGAGGCGGGTGGTAGAAATGGCACTGGTGGTGGTGTTAGTGCCCGGATCCCCCGCTGGATGGTGCCCACTATCGGCGCAGCAATTCAATGGATGTTATAAAATGCGCCGCCAAGAGCGCTAGTCTATTTAGCTTCACGGTTTGGCGGGATACTCTAACTGTGAGCCGATAATGTACCTGAGATATGTGCGTCGATTTCAAATAAATATTTATATTTAAAAAATTTGAAAAAGTTTCGAAAATTATTTTGCATAATAGATTTCACAGAAAATTTACATACACCTTCAATATCTTTTTTGGTCTTAATTAATTTGTAGATCTTCATTTAATATTTTTTAACCCAACATATTTACGATTGCAATAGATTGCACGTTGTCCCCCACTATAGGAGTTCACCTGTGTTATGCAAGATATTTTATGTAGATAAATTGATAATAAGTTTACTTGTAATGTATTCATTTTCTATAATTGAAAGGTGCATATCTCTACACAAGATTTACCTAGTGAGATGAGCGGCTTATGATTTAATTTTAGCATATTATTTTTTTTTAATTAATAAATAAATTAAAGTTTAAAAAAATAGAAGAGCAGTTTACCTGCATTTTCAAAACATCATATTTAGAAATTCAGCAAGGGTAAATTTATTCAGAATCTATTGTGTAATACTGTAAAACAATAATGTTAAAATAATTTTAAATAAAAAAATGTGAAATAAAGTATTAATTACAATTTCAACAATGAAATAATTTGTAACTAATAAGTTAGAAAAAATATATAATTGAAGAGAATCGTAAATATATATTTTATTTGTGCTAGAATTTTTGAATTTTTGTGAAAATAATTATTATATTCAATGTCATAACCATCATCGTAATGGAGCTATCCCTTCTTCACGGTCAGTATAATAACACAAATACCAAACTCTTAGTACCCAAAACAAACCGAACTATTGACCAAAAGGACTTAGCAATAAAGGCAAACATGAGTTTATTCAATCACATTAAAATAGGTACCAACGAATTCAGAAAACTAGTTGTATAACCACATTAACTTAATTTGGGAGGCGGGTATGGGTACCACCGCCCTGGGAACCATTTAGTAGATAACCAACACCCCATAGGTATTCACTTAGTCTAAGCAGGGGTGCCCGGTTTCAATGGGGGAGGTTCGCCCACCTATTACGTGGAGGGTCGAATCGGGAAAGACTGCTTGAGGAAGACCTTTTGGCCTAGCCGAACTCTCTCGACACTTCACCTTGCACCGCAGTGGAAGGGATGAATTTATACGTCCGTCACTCGTGGATACTTTGACCCCCAGAATCCTACCCACACCTGATACCTTTTTCCTTCCCAGAACTTCCTATCCTTCCTTTAAATAAAAAAGAACCCCCCCACACAGCATCCTCAAAGATGACATAGGCCCTGAGGGAATTTTTTTCTCAGGCCTTTCTTCGTGGAGCTAATGTAAAAAAACTGACGTACTATTTTAGTTGTACATTCTCTGTCCAGGGTTCTATTTATATTTAATTTATCTTATATTCTACAGGAAGCTTACGGTGTGAATTTAGTCATGTTTGGTTACTAGCTCTGAACAGATAGGTACTTCCCAACCTTCCTCTTTCCCATCTATCTCATTACCCACTCCACTACATACCCTGATTAAAGATACCATATTCCTACCGGCTGCGGACAGTTAAATCAAATTCGTGGTATTTTTTTGTTGTATGCTCTAAAATTTAGTTTTTTGGATTTACTGCTTGAATTGATAGGTAAAAGATAAAAAATTATGTAATTACTTTTCCCGCAGGGTAAATTTTTTTTAACGTGATTTTTAAATTATGATATGAAAAATATATTATTGTATTTCGGCGCGCGGGTCCTTTTTCGTATTGGAGAATTTTATTTCAAACGGTAGCGCAAAGGAGAGAGAGAGCTATCTGAAATTTGAATAATGATATGAGATGGGAATGGTTTTTTTTATTTAAGCCTTTCCCTGTAACATCCCATACCTAGGTAGACTTAATAATTCCCAGCCCCGCTTCTTCTGACAAACCATACCCAGTATACACACACAACGCCTTCTTGTGTAAGTTCTGCTAGAGAATTCAATGCATTCAAGTTTAAGAACTAAAGTTTTTTGTTGCTACTTTGAAAGTATTGCGTTCTATAACCTATTCAAATATGGGTTGCAATGACTGTTCAGTGTTCATATTCGAATTTCGGATATGTTGATTTTCTTCCTGTATATGAAGATTTATAAAAAAAACTGGTGATTTTTTTAAAGATGTGATATTTAAGCAATAAATTCTGATTTCGTAATTTTTTTATTTTTATAGTAAAAGTATGGGTTTTCCAATAAGAGGTGTTATTTTGAATAGCTTGCTATTTCGGTAGATGTTACTTTCGAAGCTGTTATTTTTTGACATTTGACAAGTTGAAACTATGCCATTAATAAAAATGGAACGATACACGCTTCGATTGGGTCCTTGAAATGCGTGAAAATGATCCGGAATTCCATCGAAAAATCATCTTGAGTGATGAGGCCCATTTCCACCTCGGTGGCTTCATCAACAAGCAAAATTGTCGCATCTGGAGCTCGGAAAACCCAAGAGTCATTGTTGAAAAGCTTTTCTATCCTCAACGTGTGACTGTTTGGTGCGGTTTATGGTCCGGCGGAGTCATCGGCCTTACTTTTTCAAAATTGAGGCTGGAGCAACAGTTACGGTGAATGGATTGCGCTATCGAGAGATGATTAATGATTTTTTATGGCCGGAATTAAATGGTATTGATCTGGAAAACGTTTACTTTCAACAAAACGGCGCTACGGGCCACACAAGCAACGAAACCATTGATCTTTTACGGTTGAATATCAAAATAACACCTCTTAATGAAAAACCCTGTATATAGCAAATATTAAATTTCAAAAGCGAATTGTCGAGGGTGGTTTTTGATAAACGTACGAATGTAAGAGTATTCAGAATAAGTAATATTAAGAAAGGGAATCTTAAATTTTTAGATGTCGAAAGCATCGAGTGTAATGAGAATATATGACATTAACGTGGATGGTAGAAGAAGACGGACTCGTAATACTTGAGTCCATCCAAATCAAGAGTCAGAATAACAGAAGGGTTGCACCAGACGATGTATTAATGTGAATGAGGCAGGAACTGTCTGTCAATACAGAGTAGTTGGCGTTCCATCCTTTCTGCCTACCTCTGCGGGTAAACAGTTTGTTTAGTTAGTTAGTTAGTTACGAATGAAATGCTTTATAAAAAACAAAAACTTTGCTGTAAACATGATATGTGTCACTCAGTATAATAATAGTTGTGTAACTCCTTTTTAGTAAGTTTTGAGAAAACAGCGTTTTGTAAAATGTATTCAAATCAAATAAAAATCCTTTAAAATAAAGTGAATGTTTTAATAAGAAACATTATTGAATCATGGTATATGTACATAATATATTTTTTGAGTAGAAATATTTTTTAAATAATAGCAAACGGTATTTAAAAAACAAAGCAAATATAATTACTTGCCTGTTTTTCAGACATAAATTGTATAAATGTATACATAACGATATTTCAATGATACTTTCATGCTTACTAATTTTATGAGGATCTCCACTGACCGCCAGATTATTCATTTTAACACATATTCAAGTAGGTAGGTACTTTACGTAAAAGAGTTACTTGTGATTTTATTTATATGAAACCGCTTTTCACATCTCAGGAGAACGTGGTATCCTAATCCAGGAAATGTTTGTAAACCGGAATGAAGACAAAATGTGAAGGAGCTGGAGAAAAAAAAGCTTGAAACTAATTATTTTAATATTTCTGGCAATACTGAAAGTAACCTTCACTAAACCAATAAAATAAAGTTTAGCTTTTACCTAGTTTTAAACCCGTGACCTATGTCTCCAAAACTAAGGAACCAACGAACCTTCACTTATCTTATAATGATTGAAATTTTGACACAACATTGCATTCGAATACGCTTGTGTTTTTATATATTATACAGACGTGTGACTCTATCTACACAGACAATCTGAGCCATAGCAATGCGTGGCGGGGTACAGTTAGAATTTAATAAGATGCCAATGGATGTAAAAAACGAACCAACCTGCACAACTGAACTAAAAAAACTCCAAAAATGGTTAAAAGATCAAGTTAAAAGATGGCTTTGACTTTTCGTTATAAGTGTGCTTTAGTTTTATAATTAATTTTGTGAATTTTACCTGCTGTCAAACTGGTTAAGCGGGTGCTCGTATAAAGCTACAATTAGAGGTGCTAATGCGTACTTATATCTCGTCAATCCTTGTTCCACTATTAAAACACGATAAGCGGTCCGCGTAGACCGTTTTAGTTAGAGCGTTGAAAGAGTTGGCGGTACGTTGGAGGTAAAAAGCGGAACCTAATATTTCGTTTCATGTCTCATCTAAATATAATATATCAATGGTTAATAAACAATTTCAAAATAAATAAAAATTGCAACAATGTAGTTTTGTGAAAACGATAACTTCTACTGAATTGTATCTTCCGCTGTGGAGTTGGGAATGTTGTTAAATGTACAACTAGGTATGTATTAAATAATATTTGCTAGAAAGTTTTAAAAGCAATGCACTTAAAAATACGAGAAGGATGTTCATAAATATTATTATGGAATACATTTTCTGTATTTAGACACATTTTCGGAAAATTCAAATGTAAGTACAATGGGAATCGTCCATTAGTCAATGGCATCGTCCAATTCTATGATTATTATTCCGAACGTAGAAAAACTTTGTTGAATTTTCTACTCGTATTTAGAACGAAATATTTTCATAAACAGCCAAGTATAAATTTTAATTTGATATTTGGTGTACGTTCGCATTCAATTATTTATGTGAATATCGCATAAGATTTCCAACTGTCTGAAGGTAGTGGGACTACGGCATCCACAAATTGGGGTATCTGAGTGTTGGGTGGGGAAGTTGATGGGGTGGTGGTGAAGTTACTGGAACTTCAAATTTGGTCATCGAAAACGGTTCAATACCTTTTCAAGTAAGTGTTATTTTATCAGGGTGATACTGAGATAATCTACCATTCTGCTGTATATAACTGGATTTAACAATTGATTTTTAGTAGCTCTAAAAATCAGACAGTGAAATTTATTCAAAAGCAATTAAATATTTAGTGCATTTTTTGATATCTAAAAATCAAAAACATAACAAAAGTGAAATATGATTTAAGATTTTCACGGCCAAAAGTATTTTTGTTATTTGTTTTTGGGGTGTTATGCCGTGTTGCGCTAACTCCTTCTTTAGCCAACGTTTCGGACAGCATTACAGTATCCATCATCAGGGCAGATGTGTTATTTTTTGGTGTGTTTTTTTGTTTAAAAATAACACATATGCCCTGATGATGGACACTGCAATGCTGTCCGAAACGTTGGCTAAAGAAGGAGTTAGCGCAACACGGCATAACACCCCAAAAACAAAAAACAAAAATAACAATAGTGGCTGGCTTAATTGATACATTAATATGTGTATCCTATTATTTAAAATTGATGAAATCATTTTCTATATGTTCAAATAACATCAACTAAACAAGTTAGAAATTTATTTTTCGGAATAACTTTACTGAGTAAAACCTCAAATTGTAATATTTAAATATTGAGGACAATATTAGTGATTTCTAAACGAAAATCTAAAACAGAAAAATCAGAAAAGGAAACGGTCATATCTGGGACTCGAACCCAGGACCCTTGTCTTTCCGGGACAGTGCTCTACCAACTGAGCTAATGGGACCCTATTCCCCTCGGTCACTTTTAACTGTATCATACTTCGAATAAGAACCACTAACATTGTCTTCATTTTTTCACCGCACATTTTTATAGGCAACTATCTTTATGTATGATAGCAAGATTCAACCCGAACTAAATGCAATCCAGACAGCGTCTTTTTAGATAAACCTATCTTATTTTTTTTATTTTTAATGTGCGA
Source organism: Hesperophylax consimilis (assembly GCF_061612785.1). NCBI lineage: Eukaryota > Metazoa > Arthropoda > Insecta > Trichoptera > Limnephilidae > Hesperophylax > Hesperophylax consimilis. The sequence goes on from NC_142857.1 coordinate 18,212,849, forward strand.
CATCTGTTGACTTTTCTGCAAGTCTAGAATGAATATTTATTTTTCGGAATAAATTTATTGAGTAAAACCTCAAATTGTAATATTTAAATATTGAAGACCATATTAGTGATTTCTAAACAAAAATCTGAAACAGAAAAATCAGAAAAGGAAACGGTCACATCTGGGACTCGAACCCAGGACCCTTGTCTTTCCGGGACAGTGCTCTACCAACTGAGCTAATGGGACCCTATTCCCCTCGGTCACTTTTAAAGACAAGGGTCCTGGGTTCGAGTCCCAGATGTGACCGTTTCCTTTTCTGATTTTTCTGTTTCAGATTTTCGTTTAGAAATCACTAATATTGTCTTCAATATTTAAGTTAGAAATTGTTTGAATGTGATTGTGTTTTCAATTTACATGTCATATAACTAGTACGTATATAACATACAAAATATTAATTATTTCGATTACATACTTCCGTACTACCGACATATTTTAGTGGGTTCCCATTATTTTTAACATTTGTTTTAAATGCAAATTTGTTTACTAGTAAAAATAATGAAAAAAAATTAAACATAAAGCAGTTGGCAAAGCAATCACCTAAAACAAACACAACATTTGCTCAAAGAAATTTCAAATACATTGCGTCAAAAATATACAATAACCTACCTGAAAAAACAAGAAAATCGAATAATATTAACAAATACAAAATCCTGATCACACAATGGATCATCAAAAAAGGTCGTGCAATAATTAGTCACCTCACCCCAATATAATCCTCTATCTCATTATTGTTACCACTACCTACAAACCTGAAAATTTTTGTCAAAAATTTTTGCTTTATTGAAAAATGTAGTTTATTTTAATATTATAAAATATTTGTAAACTAGTCTGTCTCGTCACAGGATTTCCTAGTGAGACAGGCAAAGCCAAAAAAATATGTAAACCTTTTTATAAAGATGCACATAATAAATAAAATATTTTCGTACGACTCAAAGAGTCGACTCAATTGAAAGACGGCTCAATTGAACGGGATCTGTGAGCTCAGAGCGTATGAGCAATGAGAATACTGTGCTCACGTGATACGACTCGCCCGATACGGCTCCCCCGGTACGGCTTCTCCGCCGTGGCTTCCCGATACGGCTCCCAGCTCCCAGCTCTCAGCTCTCAGCTCTCAGCTCCCAGAGCATGAATGATCGTACGACTCTTCATAGCGGTACGCTGCCTCGGTACGTAGATGTAGGAACATATGTCTATACTCGGTCCAACATTAGAACAACCCGTGGACGCGCATGTCTCCGCCCCTTCGCCCCACTCCTAAAAGGACGAGCGTTAACACATTTATACCCACTTTTTTAACAAATTAATTATTTAATTTATTTTCCTACCGATAAATAAAAAAAAAAATTAAAACATTTTAATACATTCAAATAATGATGATGATAGTATTACAATACATATTGTACTTTATTAGGCATCAGATTTATCAAATCGGCTAAGAAATCAATCCAAAGTTGAAAATATCATCATTGCCATTAAAAAAAAAAATAATTTTCCTCAGATGATTCATTTGAAATTTCAAAAGCTAACGAATTATCATTATTGTCCTCTAGTTCATCAACGATGTGATCGATATTCCGAAATTTTTTTTCGATACATATTTATTATCATTGTCCGTTGAGGTTTGTGCACCACCTATAAACATAAAAAAAAACCGATCAACACCAACATTCACAAATTTTATACATATATTACCTATCTATATCCTTGAATTATAAAAATGCATTGTTGTAAATCGAATAGTCATACAAATAACACATAAATAATGTTTACCTGTCCTTTTTTGTTTTTCGTAATTGGTGATAATGAATTCGGACATATCGGCTGAACATCCATTTTATAGCAGGGTCTGAATGGGTTAATTTCTCTAAGCGCGGGCACTAACGACTAACGAATTGTCAGCGAAGATTGCCGGAGATAGCCGAGCGATGGTGAAGGAAAGGAGCGGGGGGGTGGTATGCGCAGAACGAACCTAATTTGGTACTCCAACAGGTCGTTCTTATCGTGGACAGAGAATAAGTCCAGATGTTATTCTGTCAGACGACTTTTACGTTTCTGAGTACACAATAACAAATAGTACTTGGATAATTTTAATGACGCTATTTTTTATATAATATCTCCTGATAAAAAAGAAAAACCGTTCAATTGAGTTTCGTCAAAAAGAGCCAGCTTCCCGCCCATTAACAAATCGTCGCTTTTGCATACTACTAAATATCATGTATAAATAAAACAACGAAAAAAATATTCTCCAAAAAGTTTTATGTATTTATTCAGTATCGAATTTAAAATTCCTCAGCGTCAACAAACTCAGGTCTGTCATTGGCGTGTCATTTCTTTTTCAATGGAATCCTTTATGCGGACGGATGAACCCATACGATACGCTATACGTATCTGGGGCCGGGTCCCAAGGGGTCAATTGAGTCCGCTTGCTCGCCGTGTTTACACATTGTTATTGAACCCCGACACTTTCAGAACCGGATTCATTTTTATTTTGATAATGTAAGATTTGCATGATATTTCTATATGTTTTAACTATTGGTTTTGCGTTAATATCTACAGTAGGTAAAATAACTGCCTGGAGCCGAAGGTAGGTCGGAAATAGAGAGATTTATTATTTTAAACTTAAAAAAAATATTTTAACAGCCTTTATGTTACTATATCAGTTTTACGTGTTTCTTAATATTCTGTGAACGGACAAATGAAATAATATTCATCCGAAGATAAGTAAGTAGGTAGGTACACGTAAACGAAAAACATCGAACTTTCATGTCGATTTTCTAAAAAATATGTGTTTTTATGAAAATATACCGTGCTCTTGAGGTAATTTTTCATGAAAACGGTGCACCCAAATATTTTGAAATTTTTTAATTCATAACACACAATTAATATGCCATTTATAATATTCTGATACTAAAATCGATTTTTCAAAACTCCATAGTTCATGATGAAAATAACGTTCTTAGAAAAGTTCACCTTAAATCTGTGGACAAAAAAATGCATGTTCAAGCTTTACTTATTTTATGAGACAGCTTCCGTGGTCGAGGGAGTAAGGCTATCGACTAGCAATCTGTAGGTAGCGGTTTCAAGTCTCTGCAAGTATATTTTATTTGATTAATTTGTGTTATTTGACAATTTATTCATAAAAATATTTGGAGTACATTCCAGAGTAGAAAATAATCGTAGTATCATTCAGGTGTAAGATCAACATTTTTGGAATACGTACATAAATCAAAGAACTTTAAATAATGAATATCAAACAACGCCATTGTTGCACAAGTTGAAGTAGATTTTCAGAATCGCGAAAAAATCTGTAAACATCGTTTCGTGAAAGAACCCAATTAGTATGATTGAAAAATTCATATCAAAAGATGTACTCCAAAGAAAGTAACCCCCCCTTACTGTCCGTATGAAATCCTCCCGGCGGGTTTGTTAGCAGCTCGACTTTTCAATAGATCACCCCCGGTAAAGCGGGGATGTAATGTGAGTAGGGGGTAACAATCGCACTAGGCCCAATACAGAAAACAACGCTGATTTTACAATAGTGAGCCCGCGCTTGTCGCATGGGCATTGTAATTTTGAAATTTTATCGCAATGAGAAGAAATTTCTAAACGGGATTTTTTAAGATTAAAACATCTATCACCTTTTCAATAACAATAATAATACGATACGTGGCTTAGTAAGATATTGTTAAAATAGAGTGATGCAATTCGAAGACAATATTTCAATCTTTAAACATTGTTTACATCTTTACATCTCTGACTCAAAGCTGTCGACTATATTATAAGTTGGAGTGTGCTGAAGTAGACATTTTTGTCGATAATTTTTACGGATTCAGAAAATATTTTCTGCGGTTTTTGAAAAACATATTGCGCTGAATATATTATTTAATAATTGCGTCTCTATTTGTGTCTCTTTTATCACTCAATGTTTTGTACTCTTTGTCATTTGAGTGAACATTAATAATTTGGTATTTTTACTTTTATTTGTTTTATATTTTTAATGTGTGAAAATTAATGTATTTTAGGTTTGAGTATTTGTATATTAACTGAGGTTTATTTATTTATAAATCAACGTATTTTGCGGGGCTTTTACATATGAATATTAAGATATATACATTATTTATTGTACATAACTGAATTGCTTCATAAAAAAATTTTATATTTGTTTAAAGATACCATAGACATATATGTCTGTGAAAGATACATTGAAGATGTCCACTGACTTGGTATAATTGTTCGTATAATTTTTACAATTATATAATTGTCTAACCGAATTGTTCTCACGTAAGTAAGATCGTCTGTAAAAACTCGGTATAAATAAATAATTCCTTAATCTTTTATCCCCATTTTAAAATACATTCAAACTCAATCGAAAAAATTCAACATAAATTTCTGAGATACATTAATTTTAAACTTGGAATTCATATTGAAATCATGAACTACAATTACTTGATGTAGTTAAAACACGCAGAAGTTCTGTTAGGATATCATTATTATGCTTGACATAACTAAAATAAAAATAGAACTTGAAAAATCTTTCGCAAAACTTGGAAATGAACGTTGAAATTTGATGAATAGTTCAAATTCTACGAAACCTCATTGAGTAGGTGGTACCAGCTACTTAGGTAACATACGAACAACTATGTACCAAGACGGAGCAAAATAATTTATTATTGAAACAATATAATTTCGGATGTGATGTGCGCAACATTCTAAAATTCAAAAATACACACTTTTTATTTTCAGTAAATACACAGTAAATGCGCAGCATTCCAAAACTGAAAAATCTTAACTACCTACCTAAAATCGGCTACGTATAATCAATTTATGACACCGTTTTTACAATAATTGGTGGTGTAATGATTCTCGGTCATGACATTTTTTTTTTTTTAATAATAATAAATGTTGGGTCCAAAAAAAATTTCCGATTTGAAAAGAAGGGTGCGACTTTTAGTATTACAAATCCTACAATTTATTATAAAATCCCGTGATTTTTCACGGGTCTGCGCTAGTAACACAATAAAATTAAACTTTCTGATAATATTCTATCAATAACAGACGTTTGATTAAGATGGTTAATTAAACGGTTTAAGGCAGGTTTTTAAAAAGTACCTACACAGTAGGTTTTATTCTTCCCATAACCAACAGCTCATCTTAAGTATATTTAGCTTAAGTATTAAATACTTTTTCAAAAAAGTTTATATACCTCCTATACTTTGCAACTATTCCATTGTTGTTTATTTAATGTTTATTTTGTGTTTAAAAAAAGGTATGTATTCAAAATAACTAAGACACGGTGTCGGGCATCGGTCTTAGGAAATCGCCATGGTTCATCTCCACGACCTACGATGTTGACCATCGATCTGAGGACATCGCCACGGTTTATCTCCACCATCCAGGGTGTCGAGCTTCTTCAGCCTTCAGTTTTGCTTGATTCGTTGTCTTCACAACCAGCTGACCACAACATCACTGAGCACAGATCCACATCCTAATGTGAATATATATACACCAATACTGTCGGCATAATAAAGACACAAATCCTGATTAATAACATCTTTCATTATCTCTATCTAACGTTATCCACAGATGTTATAACCGAATGAATCCTAATTTTTTCATCAGAATAGCTACCGTAAAAAGTTTCCCGATACCACTGATGCATTATAATAATTTGAATCCAGTTATTTGGAAATGTTTTGTAAAATTACATCCCTATTTCATCAGTCAGCCAACAATCGCCCTCGTATGATTTCAGACTAATAATAAATTTAAAGGTTTCCGTTTACAGAACCGATACTAAGCCAAGTGTATGGAATTTTGTAGTAATCCTGTGTTCGGGGGTTTCTCATATTATTTGCTTACACAAGCTGCGTACATGGTGGTTCTGATATAATTTTACCATACGGTGAAATGTTTTATTGTACAGGGTTTTCCAATAAGAGGTGTTATTTTGAATAACCCGCTATTTCGGTAGATGTTACTTTTAAAGCCGTTATTTTTTTACTTTTGACGAGCAAAAACTACAAAATTAATAAAAATGGAACGATACATGCTTCAACAACGCATTGAAATTATTAAAATTCACTTGAGTGAATCAAATGCAAATCATCTTGGGTGATGAGGCCCATTTCCACCTCGGTGACTTCGTCAACAAGCAAAATTGTCGCATCTGGGGCTCGGAAAACCCAAGAATTATCTTTGAAAAGCCTCTTTATCTTCAACGTGTGACTGTTTGGTGCCGTTTATGGTCCAGCGGAGTCATTGGACCTTACTTTTTCGAAAATGAGGCTGGAGCAACAGTTACGGTGAATGGATTGCGCTATCGAGAGATGATTAATGATTTTTTAAGGCCAAAATTAGATGGTTTTGATCTGAAAAACGTTTACTTTCAACAAAACGGCGCTACGTGCCACACAAGCAACGAAACTATTGATCTTTTACGATTGAATATCAAAATAACACCTCTTATTGGAAAACCCGGTAGATAAGGCCATTCGTACACGCATATACTTAGAAGTGACTCGAGTTTTCGTAGCACGAACGCTACAAGTTAATATCCGCCATAATGTTTTGCAAGTGCTCGTACACAACGCGACACCTAGAAAACGAGTGATCTCAGTTGCACGACAGTGCAGGTAGAATGCTACGCTAGTTACCTACTCACTTACTACTCAATTTACAGAATCAGTGTTCGAGCATGAATTGAAGACTAAATTTGTTCTTTTAATTTAATTGTATATTAATGTTTATTTATCTGTAATTTACCAAAATAGTAAATACCAATTAAGCTGATAAGGCCTAAATAAGGGTTGAAAAATATCAATTTGACTTCATTGTCATATATCTCCTTGGCGGCGACGAAAGCGTTTTAAGGAATATAAACGAACTTGGTAAATGATGTATTAATATTGATGCTACTTAACTAATAAGTGTTCGTATTTTTATATAATTGTAGGTATAGTACTATAACGTTATAGTACTATAAATAAACTTGGTAGATAGCTGCCTCAACACAGGCTAAGCCTAGTGAGGCGGGCTATGGTAAACCTTAACACATAACTACATTAACATTTCTATTATTTACATTTATTTTACCTACTGTTTTTATATTACTTTCCGTTGATAAAATTATATACTCATCTAATTTATAAACCAATGTACACAAAACAGTCTTTCATGTATTTCTATAGTTATAGTTTGAAAATTTGTCACAATAAAGATATTATATTATTATTATTATTAATAAACATTTAATTCGTTGTATAGGTAAACCAAAAATGTTCATAAATAAATGGCTTTCAAAGTTCGAACCCAATTCTTGCATTTGGGCTCGTTGTATTGATGATTTTTCCACAAATGCAACCTTTTGGCAGATTTTATTGATTTCACTTTGGACCATAATTCTCATCACGTTTCCAAAATTCTAGGTGTGCGCCATAGATCCTGAAAAGATGGCTTTCAAAGTTTAAACCCAAGTCTTGCATTCGTGCCCGTAAAATTATGAATTTTTCCACAAATGCATTTTCCTGCAGATTTTGTTATTGATTTCGATTCAGGCAATAATTTTCATCCCGAATCCAAAGTTTTGGTCTGTTCTACGAAATAGATTCTGAAAAAATGACTTCCGAAGTTCAAGTTTCACGATTACTGCAACGGCATTTATGCCAGCCTTCCAAAAGTATCAAATTGACAAACTTCAATCAGTGTTCAATGTAGCAGCACGTCTCATAATCGGGGTTTCAAAATATTCGCACATTTCAGAACACCTTCGTAACCTTCACTGACTCAAGTGTCTTGAAAAAATCCAGTAAAAATTGTGCTTGATGGTGCTTAAACTCATCAATGAAATGGCCCCACCCTACATCTGAAAACACTGGTCTGAGGCAGTCAATTCTGAGATCAGCAACATCATCAGCTGTAGACAGACTGATGGAACCCAAGCGAAAGCCAAATACTCAGTTTGGTGATCGTGTTTTCGGAGCATCTGGGTCGAAGGCTTGGAATAAACTTCCTCATTAACTAAAGATTCATAACAAGTCCTACAGAATTCAGGTGGTCTAAACTAAAAACTTTCCCTTTTAAGCTGCTATACCCTTAAATTAAATATACCATTCCTGATAGAAAGTCCAGTTTGCAGGATTTTTTGAATCTAAATTTCGCTAATAACCAATCAGTTAATGTTAATTAAGTGTTAATCTCAAGTGACTTACCAGGTGAATATTGTACTGTATATTATCTCCATATATAGTTAGTAATAACATTATATATTTGTACAGCGCCCTTGCGGTGATTTTTCACAAACACGGCGCTGTACAAATCATCCATATATTATTATTATTACTAACAGCACTATGAAAACGGCTTTCAAAGTTCGAACCAAAGTCTAGAATTTGCTCCCATAAAATTGATGATTTTTCCACAAATGCAGATTCTGCAGATTTTGTTATTGTTTTCGCTTCAGTCTATAATTCTCAACACGATTCTGACTTTTTAGTAATATATTACATGTCATGTGCTTCTTATTTTTTAATTTGATATAATTGTTATTAGTTCACGACAACCCTGTGTTTCGTCTGGGTTTGGCGATAAGTACCCGGCCCAATGCTTCCATGTCGTTTGGTTAATTTTTGATGAGAAATCTTTTAATACGCAGTACTCAGAATCGACTCCCGCAAAATCTAACCCTCGGGTCCCCGATGGATATTTTGAATTATACAATAATCTTTTTGGACGGCCCCGAGTGAATATAACCATTTGTTTATTTTGCATCGACCGTTTTGTATTTACAGCGAGTTACATATTGTAACTTTTATGTTACATTTTAAATACGCATGTTTTTATTATTGCCGCGGGTGTGGAAGGAATGATAATTTGAAAGGGAAAAGTGAAAGCATTGTATATGATTTTAAAATATTCTTAAATTTTTTATGTAACGACGTTCTTACTTGTTCAATTTAAATGTAGTGTTTTCAAGAACTTTTTAAATGAATTCTTTATACACACTGTGATGTATGGCAATAATGTTGAATATTTAATCGATAGATGGCGCTAGTCATAAAGCTTACTCCAGAGTCCGTCAGATGTCGCTAGAGTGTAACAAATACTTGTGAGATTATATTGTCAGGGAATAAGCTTCTCGAACCAGAGAATTACCAACCCTCGGGTAATGAACAGTGTAGCTAATCCAGACCTTTTTATTGCAACGTAAATAAACACAATTATAAGAAGAACCTTTTACTATTTTCATAGAGTTTCTAACACACAAAGCAGACATATAGGCGCATAATCAGGAATGGCGACGTAATAAGAATTGTCAAAAATAGACGATTTTATTACCTTAATAAGTAATATTTACCATCCAAAGGTTAGTCTCAAGGATTTTTTCACCAACAAATATATGAATATATTTATAACCATCACTATTTGTGCGGAGCTCCCGGCGTTGCTTAGGGTTATGAATGGTTTGGAGGAAAGTTTTGAGGTTGTTATTTCTAATAAAACTGATTACTGTGTGTATTTTTAAGGTAGAAACAATACATTTTTCTAAAGAAGTGAATTTTTAAAAAAAAAGTATTTGTTTCACTTGATTGTGTCATGTTTTTCTTCGGCGTCGTCGCCTTCTATTACCCTCCACTTTGCGTCATACATTCTTCACCCCTTTCATCACATATGCCACATTTTACCACACGTATATGACTGACATGGTATCTGACTCATTTGTAACTGACATCATATTTGAACCATTCGACTTTGCCATATTGTTGTTCGTTCATCACATACCCCTCAGTTTACAATACATAAGTATTTGTTTCTTTTTATCGTGCTATGTCTTCCTTGGGCGTCCCTAACTTCTTCTTTCATTTACTTCAACGTCATACATTTTCTTTAAACCTATTTCATCACATATGCCACATTTTACCACACGTTTATGACTGACATGGTATCTGACTTATTTGTAACTGATATCATATTTGACCCATTCGACTTTGCTATATATTGTTCTTCGTTCATCACATACCCCTCAGTTTACCATACATAAGTATTTGTTTCTTTTTATCGTGCTATGTCTTCCTGGGCGTCCCTAACTTCTTCTTTCATTCACTTCAACGTCATACATTTTCCTTACACCCCTTTCATCACATATTATGCCACATTTTACCACACGTATATGACTGACATGGTATCTGACTCATTTGTAACTGACATCATATTTGACCCTTTTGACCTTGCCATATAGTTCTTCGTTCATTAAATACCCTTCAGTTAACCATACATAAGTATTTGTTTCTCTTGATCGTGCTATGTCTTTCTTGGGCATGCCCAAAGCCTTCTACCATTTACTTCAACGTCATACATTCCCCTTACACCTCTTTTTTCCTTCATCAAGTATGCCTAATTTACCACAAACAATGTTATGTTTTATGCCTTTATCGGGTGAGTAGTACCATGAAATCCACATTAGTACTGTTTAAAAACCACATTATGTCAAATTTAAGGTTAAACGCCATGTACACTATAATCTACGCGGTCATTGGTGTTATTCTTTAAAATTTTATTATTATACTCTTTTTGCAAGATATTCTAGTTGTGTTTAGTTTGCGCCTGTACATATATTCAATATAAATATGAATAAATTGTTTTGTTCGTGTTAAAACTCATTTATTTCAAGAAAGGCATACAAATACATTTGATTAAATCAGTGCTCCGCAACCTTTTCTCACCTACGACACACCAAATTTCTTCCTAGAATTCCGCGGCACACCAAAAGCTAAAATATAAAGAAATTAAATTGATACACAAATTTTACAATAATTTCTTGTTTTTTATTTGAAAAGTATACATACATACATATAACTATAACATATTTATTTTTACGCAATCTTAATAATTATTATAAAATAATAATAAATTAATGAGCGATTAATCTGCGCTTGTTTCAATGAACACAAAAGTTTTATATTCGGCTCGATTTTTGACAGTGCAACCCGAAGTTCTTAGTCAAAACCTTTTAAGCATGGCTTATCATTTTTAATTAATACAAGCCTTGCCAAATTTTGCTCACATAAATATGTCGTTGAAAATGGAAGTAGTGTTAAGAATGCTTTGACGGAAATGTGAGGATATTCTTTTTTAACGTAAATCCAGAAAACATCTAATGGATCTTTGGAGAAGTGAAGTTTTAATGTTATGTCATTATTTAAATCTGTAAATTCCACTCGAATTGGAAGAGGCAGTGCTTCCGTAGAATTTATTGCATTGGTTGCAAAAGGATTTCAAATCCAATCGTATTATTCCGTATTAATGGAATAAAAATACTGACCAAATTTCTACTGAAGCATACTTAAATGTTGTTGGGCCAGATCCACAGTTAATTGTTTGTTTTCAATTGTACTATGGTTGATCCTTTGGTACATTTCCAAACATCCTTTTTGCAACTCTTTCTGCCAAAGTTCGTTATTATGTTCATTAAAATGCTCGAATATATCAGCCATGTATGCAAGTTTGGCTATCCAGTAATTATTATTTTATTTTTTATTGCTCGAATATATCAGCCATGTATGCAAGTTTGGCTATCCAGTAATTATCATCGAGGTGCTGATATAGTTTGGGCATATTTTGATTTAAAAGAAACTCACACACCTCTTGACGAAGCTCAAACAATCTAGCCAAACTTTACCTCGGGATAGCCAACGAATTTAAATATAAAACAATAAGGATTCATATTCGGCTCCCATTTCTGGACAGATTATTCCAAAGATTCGCGAGTTCAGAGCTCTTGATGTAATGATGTTTAAGATTTTAATGCATTCATTCATCGTGTTCAAAAGTTCCTCCGGTATTTTTTTTACCATTGATGCTTCTCGATGTATGCAGCAGTGTGTAAATTGTAACGTTGGATTTTTTTGTTTTACACAAGATACAAAACCTTTTTTACTACCCGCCATTGCCGCAGTGCCGTCCTTGCAAAAAGCAATGCAATTGCTCCATTTAATATTGTATATTTTGAAGAAATCATCGGTTACTTGAAAAAATTCTTCACCGGTAGGTCGCTCTGGAACCTCCTTACAAAATAAATAATATTCTTTAATAAAGTCCTCGTCAACGAAAAGTGCAATAGCTATCAACAATGCTTTATTTTTAATATCGGTTGTTTCGTTGATCTGAAGCGCAAATTTTTAAGCCAATAACAATTTTCTAATCAGTGTTTCTAATATATTGCGAATTCGTCTTTTAACAGTATTTGCAGACAATGAAAAATAGACAATATCATGAAAAATATTTTGTCATTGTGTATTAAATACATAATGAAATATTGTAAAATGTCAAATACATTGAATTTGACCGCGGCACACCTGTATTCGGCTCACGGCACACCATTGTGCCACGGCACACCGGTTGCGGAGCACTGGATTAAATCACCGATACAATGTTGTATTTGAATACCCTCTGCAATTGATGTAAAAAGGATCTACGTAGAAAATATAACTGGTAATAATTATTGGACAAGAAATATTGGTTTAATAATGTTACATAAGTTCCATACTGAGCTATGGAACTTAGAAATGTCTGCACACTTGACCTTGAAAAAAGTTCAAAAAAAAAAATACCTACCGTACAAGAGTCTCAACAACTGCTACTAACCGTCTGGAGCGAATGAGACCATTTCATCACCAAAGAAATGAAAAAGATGATGGTAAAGAAGTACCTGGCTATTCAGATCGGGTCACCAAATACAGCTAAAGCCATTTCAAACAATGTTTCAATCTTGAATTTTGTCCTTACTTCTTGGCGATAATTAAAGTATCTTTTGCTCTTTAATTTTTTTATTTATATTAAGTTAAAAGAAATTTACACATTTCACTTTCTTAACTTAAAATATTGATAATATATTAACAAAATATCTAAATATTATAATTTACTATATAACTTACAAAATACATTTTAATTTAGTTCGTTGATCTTAAGATCAAACAGTTTTATCGTAAATATATTCATTCTATAGACATATGAATTCATATGTCTGTGATTCATTCTATATATTTACTATAGATTGAATATATTGTATACACCGTGGCGTATGTTTCTTTTACCACTTTCAGTCTTTGCTGAATGTGTGTATAGTTTATTATGTTATCGTGTGTAGTGTTCATGTACCTGTGATGTTTTTATAAATATTGTTTTCGTATGTATACAGTATACATCCACTATAATTTAATTTAATTTAGAATTTTTCCCTTGTCCTCTAAATTGCTAGTCGAGGTCCTTGCCCTATACCATGAAGGCATCTATAACTAACCTAGGATTCTATAAAAACAATGTTGTCACTTCAATTACTGATCTTGGTCACAGATAATATATAATAAACAGGATAATTTATTCGGTTTTTACTACGGAATTTCACAATTCGTGATGTATTATTATTCACTTAAGTCAGTAATAATAATAATTTATTACACAAACATACTAATTAAGTTTTCTATGCGTTAGTACTGCATGAATTCTAGTTAAATGAATTAAAAGTTGCTTTGAAAGTGTCATTTTGAAAATCGTTACTAATTGTGCGAAGAATTCATACAAGTACCTACTCCACAATACAGTATTTTTTTACAAGAAAAATATTATTTTATAGATATTTCATTTTATGTTTTTTAATGTTTTTTTTTTAAGTTTTATTTTGTTAGCGTTAGTAATTGACAAGTGAAAACAGATTTCGTGATTTTACAAGAGTCTGCGCTTTTTTCATTTTCAAGAAAGCATTTTACTATGTAACTAATTTAATTTACTAAAAGTTTTGTTTTGAAAAGTAAAAAAAAAAAGTTGAAAATACTTGTTATTGAAATATTAAATTTATAAATACTTTCAGCCGTACAAATCCTACAATAATAATTATTTCTCGTGATTTTTCACTGGTCTGCACAAGTTATTCAATAAAAGCATTTAAAATTATAAAAATGGGTCTTGCATCTAATTAATATTTTCTGCCCGGCAGATTGAACGGTATTTCAGAGTCGGAATAGCAAACATGCACTTCGTTGCTGCGAATTCATCCGAAAATCTCATTACAAAATTGCAGGAGGAATCTTCCATACTTCCCATTATAGTTCTCTACCATCTAACTCTAGGTGGTATGCAAACGAAGTAACATGTATGGCATTAAAACCGTCTGTACCGAATAAAAAAAAAACACACACAACATCCTACAATCTACCGATGTTGGAAAAAGTTAGAGAGGATTTGTTAAGGTTGCTTAGAGAAAAATGTATTCAAAATATTTGGTTTATTTTCAAACCAAAACCAAAGACTCTTGATTTATTTACCTACCTAAGCAATTAAAATGAGTTTTAAAAAATATATTGTTTATCGTCTACTTACGAGTATTATAAAAACGTATATCTCTGATGATTTCGAAGCCATTTTTAAATAGCCTGATTGACGGCCTCCATGGTCGAGGGGTAAGGCCTTCGACTAGTAATTCGAAGGTCGCAGGTTCAAATCTCGGCGTGCGCAAGTAAATTTTATTTGAATTTGTTTTATTTAAAAATTTAATCATTTAAAATAATACGTGGTATACTTGCGGCACGTTCCAGAGTGGGAGTTACTATCAGTATCGCCCTGGTGTAAGACCACCATTCAGAATTGAAACTTTGCTTGAAATAGCTTAAGCCGTTTTTTGGTGACCAAATTTGACTAGCCAGGTAGTAGCCTCCCCCCACTACCTTTATCCTCATGGCATACGCCTATTGGGGTTGCCATAGTCTCAATAAAGTCAGACGGTTGGGTTGGGTTAGGTTATGTTAGGGATTGAAACGTTGCTTGAAATGGTTTTAGTCGTGTTTGGTGACCAAATCTGATTAGCCAAGTACTTCCCTACCTTTCACTTCCCGAGCTCATTCCTCTCACCACTACGTTCAGCCTCACACGATACCCCAAATGAGGTTGCCACAGTCTCACTGGCTCCAAACGGTTTGAAGCAGTTGGGACTGGTTAGCATAAAAAATTATAATCTAGAAAAACCAAGCGATGTTATAATAATTGCAGGAAAAGATGAAAGTACACATTTATAAAATATTTACCTGAAAGTCGTTTGTTTTCACCCCCAACCTTACAATATTAGTATAGGTGAAAGTACACATTTATAAAATATTTACCTCAAAGTCGTTTGTTTTTACCCCCAACCTTACAATATTAGTAAAGATGAAAGTACACATTTATAAAATATTTACCTCAAAGTCGTTTGTTTTCACACCCAACCTTACAATATTAGTAATGATGAAAGTACACATTTATAAAATGTATACCTCGAAGTCGTTTGTTTTCACCCCCAACCTTACAATATTAGTAAAGATGAAAGTACACATTTATAAAATATATACCTCAAAGTCGTTTGTTTTCACCCCCAACCTTACAATATTAGTAAAGATGAAAGTACACATTTATAAAATATTTACCTCAAAGTCGTTTGTTTTTACCCCCAACCTTACAATATTAGTAAAGATGAAAGTACACATTTATAAAATATTTACCTCAAAATCGTTTGTTTTCACCCCCAACCTTACAATATTAGTAAAGATGAAAGTACACATTTATAAAATATTTACCTCAAAGTCGTTTGTTTTCACCCCCAACCTTACAATATTAGTAATGATGAAAGTACACATTTATAAAATGTATACCTCGAAGTCGTTTGTTTTCACCCCCAACCTTACAATATTAGTAAAGATGAAAGTACACATTTATAAAATATTTACCTCAAAGTCGTTTGTTTTTACCCCCAACCTTACAATATTAGTAAAGATGAAAGTACACATTTATAAAATATTTACCTCAAAATCGTTTGTTTTCACCCCCAACCTTACAATATTAGTAATGATGAAAGTACACATTTATAAAATGTATACCTCGAAGTCGTTTGTTTTCACCCCCAACCTTACAATATTTCTCAAAAGAAGATAATATGAAAGTATCAAAGAAAAATAAGTAAAATTTAGGCTACTAATAATTAAGCATCGCAAAACGCACATCATAAATGATATTCGATATATTTGCGGTTACACGCTTTCTGCATCCTCTCACTCCAAACCCTAAGTATTCAACTCGCTAGACCAAAATGTACCACCGTACGGAGTCATATAAAACCTTCGTGTAATGAAACATTAAATATTCAATGATTCGCCTTTCCCCCTGTACCCATTTGACTCGTATTCCTCCCCACCTATGCCCCCACCCCATCTACTCCCGGCTTAAGGGGTGTTCTTCATCCCCCTCCCCGAACCACCCCATCAATCCCTGAGTGGTTAAATCCACGTATGGAAAGCTCGTCTTGGAATGAGCTGAATGATGTTTTCGCCTAGTTATTGTTTTATGGAGTAAAGTTTTCTAATCAAAATCTGGTTTTTCAATAATAATATTTATGCAATGACAAGATTAATAATAGTTACTACTCGTATTCATTCGAATTCAACATTAATTTCCAGTTTGTATCGAGCATTTGAATATTTAGAAAAACAAGATATGACGTGGTCGATGGGTAAGGCTCTCGACTAACAATCCGGGTTGAATACCTTGCGTGCGCAAGTAAATTTTATTTATTATATTTAATTAATATAAAGTATGTTTGCGGCACGTTCCAGAGCAAAAGATACCCATATCACCCTAGTGTAAGACTACCATCATTCAGAATTGAAGCATCATTTGAAATGGCTTTAGCTGTATTTCTTAGCTGTATTATTTTCTTCACTTTTTTCTTCCCCAACCTCTTCCTATCTACACTACTTTAAGCCTCACAACTTACCCCAATTGGGGATGCCATAGTCTCACTGGCTCCAAACGGTTTGGAAGAGCTCTTGCGTAGTATTCACATAAAAAATGACATGATACGTTTAAAGTGTCATTTCATACTTCTTCGTCACCAAGGAAATAAGTAGTTATATACATCACATACTCGTAAATCATATTGCCTTCATCGAACCCGTGATCTCCACGTGAATGTAAACTGAAACCTGTGAATTGAAACATGTGAATTGAAACGTGTGAATTGAAACACGTGAATTGAAACATGTGAATTGAAACGTGTTAATTGAAATATGTGAATTGAAACATGTGAATTGAAACATGTGAATTGAAACATGTGAATTGAAACATGTTAATTGAAACATGTGAATTGAAACATGTGAATTGAAACATTAGAATTGAAACATGTGAATTGAATCAAGTTGTGACTTTTATATTCGAATTTCGCTGAAATTTGTACCCGCGATTTCAGGACCCCAAACAAAGTTATTTGCACTATATCACGAATATTCTGTTGTGTTTTTTAACATAGTTGCTTACTTTATATAATACGGTAGGTTTCAATACTCAGTTATCAAAGGACTTTAAGATTTTTTTCCAGAGGGATTATAAAATTACATGCTTGCGAACATGATACGTTTATTAAGTGGTCCCCTATGTCAGCTTGAAAATGGAAAGATGAAAAGCTTTCGCAAAAAGCGCTCAGATATTTTCACGATTTATAAGGCCCTTTCAGGATTTTTCAGATCATTACAGATTTGAGTAAAATTTGAATGTACAAGTAGTCCAGATACATCAAATTTTGAATAATGGAAGCTGTCTTTAAAAAGCCTTATACATATTGTTAATTTATTAATCAAAGCTCTTTTTTGGCTTTTATATGTGTCTAATTAATAAAACTATATTAATATGATACATTACTCTTTATATTTTTTATTTGTTTTTAAATATAACTGAACTGCTCCTGTAACATTTTTCGTACTTATTTAGTGTTAAATTCAAGACGTTCATCAACTTTTAATCCTCCTTAATTGTATGAAAGTAAATACAGCAAAATATAGGATATTTTATGATAATTCAGTCGAATTCGCTTACTTGGGACAATCGCCCAAACATTTTGTACCAAATAAGCTTCTGTCCCAAATAAGCGAAGTTTAAGGTAGATAAATATATATTTTTTTGTATGTAGATGTACGTATTACATTGAATCGACTATTTTTTTCAACATAAATGATAAATTCTTTGAAAAATATGTTATATTTTGCACTTGAATAGATAAAAATTGAAACAGAATTTGTGTAGGGATATTGAGAAGATCTAATGTAGTTTACTTACTTGAAAAAGTGTTGATTTGTCGATAATTTTGAAATAGTGAGTTAATATAAACAGATTAAAATCAACAAATAATTTCAATAATAATCAATAACTTATCGCTGAATCTCAAGTTTTAAAAAACCATAAATTTTAACTTATACACGCATTTTACAAAATATTTTTATTATCAATTTGGTGAAATACAAAAAAAATCACAAAATGTGATAAGTAAGTGTAACAAATAAGGAATTGCATAGGTGGGCATTTTAATTTCTCTCCTACCGCTTGGGGAAGCGGCATTAGAGATTAGTTATTAGATTAGTAGATTAGTGATTTCATATGATACGTCCATTAATATTTCCACGTAAAAACCGTTAAACCGGTGCTTAAGAAAAATCGCATATTCGAGTTATCATGATTCATGTACATCCCTTTAAAAACTGAAACAATCACAGCTATATAATGGAGTTATGCCTATTTGTACGGTCATCTCCAGACAAGTTCTCACTAAAACACCCAAAACTTACACACGCGACTAGATTTACAAAAAACTTATTAAAACCACAAACAAACTAAACAATATTTCTAAAAGGACCTTATTTATTACACGGTTATTGAAGTATATAACAACCTTCCACGTAACATTAAACAAATATACGATATTATAATTTCATTTAAATTGTCACTAAAACATTAATTTAAACACATGTCATTACACTTCAAACGAATTCTTTACACGAAGTAAATATTTCTGTTTCCATTTGAAAATTTGTGTCGTGGACTTGCAAACCTGCTCCGGAATGTTATAGGAAATATGTGGATGTCACAAAAAAACTGTTATGAACACTTTTGAATTTAGAAAGAACCTTTTATGCGAAATCTCAACATAATTGTACATTATTCTTTCAATTTATTTTATGCATTTTTTGAGAATGTATCAAAACCAGCAGAAATTTCTAAAGCTGGTTTTACGAGTCGTTACTAGTTAAAACACTATTATAATATGTATTCTACTTCTTGTGAATTCGGTTAGCTGTAAGATATAGAATGTTTTTTGAATGGTTATTCGTAACATTCCCAGATAATATTTGAAAATCTCCTACTACCACCACAGTAAGCAAAAAATTTTGCTTGTGTTGTGATGGAGGACTTAGCCAGCCGAAGAATTGATCACACCACGCCTGGGTGGGACTCAAACGCGATGTCAACTCGGCCACCGACCGGTCATAACTGTATAATTGTACAATAAAGGTTTGTTGAATTTGAATTGAAAATCTATAAAATATGATTTGCGTGTTAATATTTAACATGATTAGATCACACATAAACTTTAGAATATGAAAGATTTTTTTTTGTTTGATTAATTGATTCCTTAAAATGTTTCAATATTTATCAATAATATTATAAGTTAGAACCGCAATATTTAGTTGTATTTTGCGGTCCGTATCAAAGAAAAGGTAGAAAATAAATGAAGAAAACATACCAAATTTGTACGCGTAACCGTTCAATATTGTAACGCCGTTATCGGTGTAACCTTTTCGTTATCTCCGCCCGTCAGCCGTTATTGTAGCGTCGTTTAATTTATTAAAATTAACAGCCCCTGAAGCCGGTGTCGTTATTATTAATTATTAGGTCGGCCATGCACTAGGGTCTTTTGTCACGTAAGGGTTGTAAATAATCCTTAATACTCGTGTCAGTCACGTCTCATTTTTATTTAACGCTTTTTAAAAATTTTATGTCCCGAATTTTAAAAATTTGTGGAGTTTTATTGTTTTATATTGCTACGTGTGAATTTTTAACTGAAAAAGATTGTCGCGAGTGTTGGTGAATCACAATAAATGTCTTTGCTATAATTCTGTGTTGTGTTTTGTTTTGTTATCTATATGTAGGTATTTGTTAAAACGAGTTTCTGTTTCTTTGTATAGGCTCAAAAACTAAGAGACCGATTTCACTGAAAATTTCAAGGTTCGTTCTTATTAGTACCAAGATGAAGTGGTTGAAGGAGTCGGGGACGACCAAGGAAGACATAACGCATTATCTTTGAACAGGAATGAGGCACGAAATCAAATTAATGTACATATAATGTAATTTTTGAAAAGTAACAATGTGGATTTCATAATACTAAGTTAATGGTTGAAAAAGTCAGGGATGCCCGAGGAAGATATGGCATGATGAAATGAATCGATGTTAAAATGTGGCGTATGTGATGAACGAAGAATAATTCTTTACAGTTATATTATTTTCACTTTTGAAATGCACCCAGTTTTCCGCTAGTTGGGCGGGGCTAGTTGAACCAAGGGGCTTGCTGGGCCACGCCAATATCTTCGGAGCCGAAAGACTTACGAAGAATGCTGAACATGTTCTAGCAAGCTAGAAGTGTGGGGACCGCGCCACCAAGCATTCAGTAGGCACATGGCATCCGTAGCGTCTGTACGGAGATTTTGTGTGATTTTTGCTCCAAAAGTAAAAAAATACAATCGACTTCTTTTTTGAAAATAGATACCAAGGAAAAAGGTAACGAGTCAAGGTAAGTCAATTCGAAATTGGTGTTTACTTAACTTTATTTAGTCAATTGTAAAATTGTAATACATTAAGTGATATATGAGTTATCCGATGAAATTTGTAATAAAAAATGGGTGGGGTTAATTAAGCCATTTGGTTCAACTTGCCCCATTCAGATTCCTTACTGTAATTTTATACGTAGTGCATTCATTTCACTCGTCAACACATCAATAATACCGATTTTTTTCACTCTCTAGATGCGTACACGGTATACCGACAACAGGCAAAGAGAATGTTTCTCCCAATATCAACAATAATACTGTAGCGTTAACATCTAGAAGTACTTTTCACCCGAGACCGTTAGACCATTTCCAAAGGCAGGGCCTAGAAAACAGCTGCAAACAGCGAGGAAGAAAATAAGAGCATCTATTCTACTGATATGGATTTTCTTGCCCAAGAGCAATCTAAGAAGCAAAAGACAGGAACAGATTGGGCAAAAAAGAAGGCAACCATAGACATATGAATATTAGTAGACCTGCCCTAAGTGATTAAAAGCGTATTATCCCCACTCCCCATACCGGTTCCATTGGAACCGGCTGTGCTGGCGTATGGCCTCAAGTGAAATTTGAAAACGTGACGTCATCATTCTTGTGCGAACTATGGTCGAGGCATCATCGGTTCATTTTACGAAATAACACGGCAAAATGTTGACTTGTACTATGAAAACTTGTAAAAATAGATGTGAAAAAGAGAATAAACCCAATTGTCGTATTACATTCCATATATAAGCATTATTTTACTTTATTTTAAGCATATTCACATCGTATAATATAGATCAGTTTTAGAAACATATTATACTATCACATCGAGAAACGTCTGAACGCGAAACACAAAGCTGGTTGGTTGCTGGGAAGTAAATTATGAACATTTATAAAAGTGTCTTAACTAAATAAACGATAATAATTCTAAACGAAATATTCGACTCTGAAAATACAACCGAATTTTTTTGCCGAATTTGGACTTCGCAAATTTGTTCATAACGTGGCGAGTAATTTGCGCTCCCGTGTAAAAATGTCTATTCATTCAAAAGCAGATTTTACTTTTAAGAAGTAAATGGTGATATTATAATGCGAGATGCCTATTTACTGTCATATTGATTTATTGACGAATCACAGTCAGCCTTACGCCCTTCGTTCTTCAACAGTTGATTTTACCCCTCGCCATTATCTTCTCGTCTATTAATTCCTATGTCTGTGAAGGCAACTAAGAAAAAAGTTTTCACATTGTCAGACTCATCATTCGACAATTGTGAAGAATATGCTTGCCTAATTTGTGATGAGATTTATTCAGAGAGCTTTCCAGGAGAAGAGTGGGTTCGTTGTCACGCCTGTCTAAAGTGGACACACCAATAGTGCACATCTGGAACTATTCCAATGTACATTTGCCGATTTTATCGATTAAATAAATCTAAGAAAACTTACCTGTTTTATTATACTCGGTTTTTTTAGATAAAATAATCGTTCTATTACCTAATTCTGTATTCTTTCATTATTTCAATAAATTTACTTTAATGTCTTAATTTGTTTTATTAAACCATGAATGTGAATGATAATAAATTCATGACACTATATTGTTCAACAAACCCCGTGGGGTGGTTCAACTAACCCCACCTATGAGGCAAGTTGAACCATTTCTCCTTCTGCGTGAAAATTAAAATATCTTGCATACAAACATACTTGCAACAAATCATATCATTTCATGAGTAACATTATAAAGCCAGATAATGAAGCTATCTTTATTAATTGAAAAAACAAAAATATCTATAAGAGTTTCGAGTCTGGGGTCAAATTAGCAAAATCATGTTCAACTAGCCCCGCCCTACCCTACACTAGAATTGACAACCTCAAAAGCTTACTCCAAACCATTCACAACCTCGAGCAATGCAGGGTAGACATCAGCTAGTCTTAAAAGTTATTGATAAATAAAAGTTTTCTCTAAAACGTTTAGTTGTAAAATTATTATAATGAAAAATAAATTGAAGACTATTTCATTCTTATATTTAAAAATTGAATTGTGATCCCTTGAATTTTCCACTGAAAACAACAACTACCCAACAAACTAACTGTGATATCCTACAGGGTGGTTTGAGATGATACTCTCAGATGGCACCAGATAATAGCTATAGGGGCTCTCCATAGATAGACATAGCTATCAAGATATGATTCAAGGTCGGGGTCCAGATTATTCCTACCGTCTATTTAGTATCAATCGTAATAATGTCCAAGTGTTTTGTTGAGCCGGAGTTTTATTTAAAGCATTGTGAGAAAACTCGGATAAACAACATTAACGAAGTGTGTTACCATAAGGGTTACCTGCAAGAGTAGGCATAGAGAATAGATCGCCACACAGCATTGTCTTGGCACAAAATCATTGCTTCTTTCACATTCATACAATCGTCTCATACCCGGAGAAAAATCATTCTGTTAAAGTGACAGCATACTAACTTCCTGTTAAAATATTAATCATTCAGGATATTTCAAGAACACGTGTTCTTTTCCTAATACATATTGAAACGGAATGCGACAACATCAGTATGTCACTATCAATATCAGTATTTGTATGAACACGTGTTCTGCCGTCCTCATAAAACATTCGCTTTTGACTGAAAGTTTGTTAGGAACTCTTTTAACTCATGCGTTATAGGCCTGCAGTCCCATTTTTAACATAAAAACGAATAATTTGACCAGATTTTCAATAAATTATCATTAAGTTTACTCCATGTACATAATCTTCTGTTATGCTGATTCTTAGCATGGTCCGATTCAAGTATTTTATTCACTTGAATGTGTAATGTCTGTTATAAGGTTATTTATATGATCAAGTAGTCGTAAAAATAATACTCCGATGTGGATTATTGCGTTTGTATTTTTAAAATAAAGTTGGTTTTTTATTGGTGGAAAAAATGTAATAAGCAGTAATTGCTGATTTTTTTAAATATATTTTTTTTTTATTTAAATAAAGCAAGACAAAAATATATATTACAGTAAATAATAAAATAAAACATAGAAAAAACAGAAAAGTTCCAATAAACTACTTTTCAGTAGTTTGTCGATGGCAACTTTTCACATAAAAAATATTAAAAAAAGATAAAACTTATTTTACTTAATGACAACAGTGATAAAAAAAAAAAACAATTTGTTTTAAAAATATAAAAACATATACACAACAGTGATAGTATCTACCAATAGTTTGTATTAGACTCCAATACAAACTATTTCTTTCAGCGAGCCAATTTTTCAACATAATATTTGTTTTTAAATTTGTACATTTTTTTATTTCAGCAGGTAACATATTTAAGCAACTAGGTATCATGTAGTCCAGTATTCTTTGTCCATGTTTGTTTAAATGTTTAGGTACAATTAGTCCTTCATTTGACGTAAAACGAGTATTGTAAGTGTGGTCCAGTCTACTTATGTATATAGAAATTTGTCAACATACGTTTGGTTGAGATAATTGAAGTGTTTTGCGTGTAAAATTTTATTTGACCAGGAATCTAATAATTCCTGGTTGGGATTTATAAAAATTTTGGCATTCTCGTCGTATAAATTTAAAGGTGTAATGATCTGCCTTGCAAATTATTTTGTGCATTTCTGAGCTATGAGCTTTCCCATGGAAAAAAATTTCTTAGCATTTCTACCTGATTATGTTTCAAAGAAGTTATTTTGACTATACCTCTACCTCCTAAATTTTTTAGGTAAATTAATTCGCTTTATAGCCGAATTTGGATGATGGCAATTAAACTTTGTTAGCGTAGTTCTAATTAATCGTTCTAAGTTATCTAAATCTGTATTAGACCATTTAATTATGCCAAATGAGTACGTTAATAGAGGTATTGCCCAACTATTTATTGCTTTTACTAAATTTTTAGCAGATAGATTGCATTTTAAAATGTTCCTGATCTTAATTTGAAATTTAATCCTAATATCATTTTTAATACTAGTATGGTCTAATGTATTTGATTGTGGGTATCCTAAATACTTATAAACCTTATCCCTTTTCATACTAGTAATTTGGAAAATTCTAAATATACTCTCGTCCCCATCTACAATTTTTCCATTCTCTAAATGGATCGTTCTACATTTATCTGAACCAAAAATCATTTTGATATCATCTGAAAAGTTTTTAACTACCTCGATCATTTTCTCTAAATTTTGTTCAGAATTCGAAAATAATTTTATATCATCCATAAATAATAAATGTGAAATTGTACTACTCTCCCTTGTATTACCCTTAATTTTTATTACAAACTTGCTTTTAATTAACATTTTAGATAGAGGATTCAATGCTAAGCAAAACCAAAGAGGACTCAATGACTCTCCTTGAAAAATCCCTCTTTTAATTGAAATGCCCGGTATTACTATTTTCTTACCTTTTAAATTGATAAGTAAATAAGTATTCCAAAAGGCATAATATTTTCCAAAAAGCTAATAATAATGGGGTTAATTTTATATATATTTAATACTTTGATCAGCCACGAGTGCGGGACACTATCGAAAGCCTTTTGGTAATCTATAAAGCAAGTGTGTAAATTACGTTTTCGAGTTTGAATGTGTTTTAGAATTACAGAATCAATAACTAATTGTTCTTTACATCCCATATGTTTTCTGCAACAACCTTCTAAATGAGTATATATTAATCTGTCAAGCAAGAGGTTTAATTTTTGTATATTGTCGGTAAACATGTAATGGGTCTGTACAAAGAGGGATTATTAATATTTTCGCTTTTGGGCAACATATAAGTAATGCCCTTAATTAGAAAATTTTGAGGTTGACTGACAAATTTTGAAAGATTTTTTGCCAAAAGAGGATGTAAAGTAGTCAGACGTTTGTACCAAAAATTATGTATCCATTAATTATTACCCTGCTACCTAAAATAGATTTTGAAACAAATAAATATTTCATCTCATTTTGAATTTTTAAGAGAAATTATCGGCCTGTAAATGTGGGTATATATGAAAGCAACCCGATAAGTTATTTTACAACCTAGAGCAGAATGAAAGCGGAGTGCGAATACTTATGAGTATGTCTACCCCGCATATGGATCGAATATACGCTTTCGGCAAGAACGTGAATTTTTTTATGTAATTTGATGAACCGTACTAGGTTTTTGTGTTAGTTTGAGATACTATTAATAAACGTTAAACGGAAAAAAAATCTTCTCGTAAAATTGCGTATAGTTCCTCCTCGTGACTCCTAACCGTTATACAGCGGTGATACCCCGTGTCAAACCTGTAAGCATTTTAAGGGTGGGCTAAGGGACATTGTTAAATCGTTAATATTCGTGATATGAGAGTATTCAACTGCAATTAATAACTTCAATTTTAATTCAAATTGATTCCAATTCCAGTTAAACAATGGTGACCATTTTGTATTTAAAATCCACTTCGAGGTCATTTATCTATTTACTTTCCTGGCTTTTCGAAAGGAAGTTCTGGGAAGAAAAAAAGGTATGAGGCGTGGGTAGGAATCTGGGGGTCAAATTGTCCAGGAGTGACGGACGTATGAATCTATCCCTCCCCACTGCGGTGTAAAGCAATGGGTCGAGAGAGTCCGGCTGTAGAGGTCAAAAGTTCTCCCTCAAACAGTATCTCCCTATTCGCCCCGCCACGAAGTAGTTGGGCAAACGCATCCGCCGCCAAAACCTAGACAAACCTCAACTCATAATATGCTTGTAAGGAAATATTTTTTGCATTTTCAGAATCAAAACTTTACTTGAGATGATTTTATCCGTGATTTCAGTAAATCTGAATACCATGTAAATCTCCTTCCCCTTTCTACCCCATCAGTCCCAAATATCACCCCCATCAATCCCCAGCCATAAACCCTCTGGCAATGGGATATTGACACTATTCCATTCACATTTGCGTCATATATTCTCCTTACACCCCTTTCTGCGTTCATTCGCTCTACATACCCAAACCATCTGAGCGTCTTGTTCTTAATCTTCCTCAATACGATTAGGTCAACTTTTCATTCTTTGCGAATCTCCACATTTCTCACACGATCAAAAATGGTTTTAGCGCACATACGCCTCAGAGATCTCATTTCTGCAGCATTCAGTCTACTTTCATCCTTCATCTGGCACTTCCACGCCTCACTGCTGTACATCAGGGTAGGTACCAGCATTCCATCGTGGACAACGGATTTTTATACAATTTGTTCTTAGCGTCAACTGCGTTCATTCCTCCATTAATGGAGTTACCTGCATTTACCTTTCTTTCAATATCTCTATCAGCCCTCCCATTTCTCGTAAACATACTTACATCATCCAAAACTATATTGCACACTGTTTTCGTAATAATCGTCGGATCTAAAAAAAGTGCATGTATGTTATCATGACTAAAAAACAAGGGCCATAAATTAATTGAACTTATTTACTTAAGTTGTAAAAGTTTTGACATAATTAAAATGGGATTCCACACGGAAACCGGTCGAGGGAGACCTTTTGCCCTCTCCAGCCGCCCTCTCGACCCATCACTTTGCATGGCAGTGGGAGAGTTGGATTCATACCTCCATCACTTCTACCCGAAGAAAAATTACCCTGTTAAAAAAGTAACTGCATGCCAACTTCCTGATAAAATATTAATCATTCAGAATATATCGAGAACACGTGTTCTTTTCCTAATATTTATCAATATCAGTATTTGTATGAACACATTAAAATCATAAAACATTAGCTTTTGATTGATATTTTGTTTCAACACTTTCAATTCATTCGTTATAGATCTGCAGTCCAAATTTTTAACAGGAAACGAATAATTTGACAGATTTTTTAATAAATAACATAATTTCTTATCAGTATGTTTTCTCCACGCACCATGAATTAAATAACAAGAAAATTAGAAATAATGATTCATACCGGTTTATTTTTCGTAAATCAGCTCTTTTAATATCAAAATACCTTCCTATAAACTGACTATCATGGTCAAACACACCGTCTTGAAGAATCTAACCCTCTAGCTACCGTAAGTGTAGCGCAAACAGTTTAAAGTCCCTCCCGACTCGCTGATCTTTTGCACGGCGAACGCCAAGAAAGGGTGTTAATGAATCGAATTAATAATCGGCAAACAAGGGGTTTGTCCTACCCCGTGGAGAGGGTACGCCTTAAGAAGGTGAAGTTTTACCCCTTTTGGTATCACGGGTTAACTAAGTCCTTGGTTTTATTTACCCAGGCAGATTTCTGCCACCGCTAGAGGGTTAAAGGATTTGCATTATTGATTTTTTATTAAAAGTTTTATTGATTTTGTGTCTTTATTTTCATTAAATTGTGAAGATTCATAATTTACCCATCAGCATCTCACGAGTTTTAAACATTTTTCAAAAAACTTGTCGCTTATCGTACAAGAGGTAAATACTCTGATTAAATACCAGTATTCAGCATTAAAGATTGGCTTCAAATGGCTTTAACTGTGTTTGGTGACCAAATTTTAATAGCCAGGTAGTTTCCAAACTACCTATTCCTCATCTCCTTCTCTTTCAATACCCCTGAGCCTCACAATATACCCAATTAGGCTCCAGATAGTTGAGAACAGTTAGTATTCATACAAGAAAAAAAAAAAAAAATAATATGACGTAGGTGTTTCTTAATATTTCTATTTATAAGTTCTTAAGCCTACTGTGGAAATAAATTCGCAAGTTGAAAATTGTTGTGTTGACCTAGAAATACGATACATAAAAAGCAATATAATTTTCATGAAGTCAGAACTCGCGTCTTAAGCCAACGCATTCCGATTTACCGGTTGATCTACTGTTCTAATGTTTATTTGATCGATTCCGGACTGTTGTTTTATCGGAAATTGAATTGACTAATCGGATATTGGTCAAATAAGCAGTAACAATAATGCCGCGTTCTTCAGGTGTGTATCTTTCCATTACTTGTCGACAATTGATTATCTATCTGTGTACAACATAAATGTCATTTGCAAAAAATATGGCACATTCTTTTGCCAAACCTTGCATATGAAATTTCCTAGATAGAAAAAAATCGCAAAGTATGCTGCAAAAATTATTGAAAACACATTTTGATTTGTTATTTAACATGTCATAGGTATGAAAAATTTCACAGTGCGCTCCTTTTTCTTTTGCAAATCTCGCTTTCAAACTATTTTCTTCTTCTTTTTGAACGCTTACTATAGAGCCTTAAGAGTTATTGTTGCTTAGTACGGAGAGATTTTTGTTGGTAGTCAAATTCGATCTGTCTTATATGCAATACTTATCCCAAGTCATTATCAAGTAATTATCTGTTTTAATTAGAGCAACCCAGTACATTTAATCGTTCTAGTTTATCTAATTAAATTTGCCGCTTTGAACCGACGTAATTTACTGCAAACAATGCACTAAGATCGTGAGATGACGCAGTGACAAGACAGGGACATCGTAATATGCCCCGGAACAGAACAAATTAATGAGCATGAACTATAAACCATAGAAGAAAGATATCTCTTTAGTGTGCAGTGGTTTGAACTGTATTGTTGAACGTGACTTCAAACTATTACGACAAACATAATTTCACAAGAAATAAATACAGGGTGTCCGAGAATAAAAGAGGTGAATCTACATGATGGCAGAAGTAAAAAAAGATAAATAACTTTTTCCCATAGTAAAATATTTTTCCAAAGAAGAATATTTATTTTCCCGTATAAACAATTCAACTTTTTTTACCTAAAAATAACCTTAAAACGTTTTTACTTCTAAAAACATGTAGAATCACATTCCTAAGTAAGCGCACTTTACCCCTAGACATCCTGTAGGTACATAGAAAATAAAACGAATCAATTTCGTGTTAAAGAGTATTATCAGTATTATTATTATTTTTGATGTTAAGACCAATGAAAATATTTTGCGATTTACCAAAAGAAATGAAATTTGAGGTAAACAAAGATTTTTTATTTTTTTAATTACTTATTTTAATATTACATTTAATTACAGAAATCACTTATTGCCCATCTCACTAGGTGCAAAACGCCTAAAGAAAATAAAAAAAAATTAACTAAAAAAATACGAAAATATGTGATTGATTTATTCAAAAAAGATATTTTAAAAAATTTAAGAAGTTATTTTATCTAGTTTCTAAATGGTATTTGTTTCAATGACATCTTCAAGAATAAGAATTATGACATTTAAAATACACTGGAAAAATTCCAAAATTCGCTGAGAAATTATTATTATTAACTGTTCATGCGACTGACAAATATCTCTATTTGGCTGAGTAACCAATGTATATATTATTTTAGTAAGTTTTTATATTTCACATCATATAAAATGTTCACCAAGTTTATTGGTAATGCTGGTACATATACACTGAGAAAAATAAGTAAAGCTGATTTATTTCTCTTCAAATTGTTCGTAATCCTGTTAAAAACGAGTCTGCAAGCCGCTTTCTGATAAAGTTTTAGTGTAAATTCATAATAATATCGGAACACGTGTTCACGCACTTGCGTTTGTCTTAATAAAATATCATGACGAAATCCAAAAATGTGACATCGTGACAAAACATTGGTATTTTACTTCAAGTTTATTAGGATACCTATCATTTCAATCGTAAATGGCCTACAATGCCGTTTTTAACAGGAATACGAATAATTTGAAGAGGGTCTTTGTAAGTCTTTTTGTCTTCAGTAATTTTTGGCCTACAATGCCGTTTTTAACAGGAATACGAATAATTTGAAGAGGGTCTTTGTAAGTCTTTTTGTCTTCAGTAATTACTCGCGCAATCACAACTTACACCCACTACGAAAAATTACTAGACTTATACATGTTTCACGATTCCTTTCTAACATACAAAACTAACTTATTAAATTTTTCAGCGTGTCATATTTCAAAAACACTTTCACTTAATTTTTCAAAACTTCTATGTATTAACAGTCAATTCGTGAGCATATTATAATTCTTGATTTTAATTTATTTTTTCTCACCATACTCCTTCTTTCTATTATAGCATAAATTAATAACGAATTAATAACATACATAAATTTAAACTTAAATTCATTGTATTATAAGCAATAATTATTAGCCTGAAACACTTATCCGAATTGAAAAATCACCTGATAAAAGATACATGACGCCAACAGGACTTGAACCCGTGTCCTTTCGATTTGACACGGGTTCAATTTAAAGTGTTTCAAGCTAATAATTATTGCTTATAAAATAATTGTTACCCTTTGTGCTATGCATAAAAAAAATCTTGTCTTAAACATTAGTTTACCAAAAAAATAATAATTAAATTCGTTGATTTTAACTTAAAATCATTATTTTGCAGAACAATCTAAGGCGAAATTACATAATGATATTTTATGAACATACATAATTGGTATTAAAACTATGTAATAACGAAAAATATCCTTAACTTTATCTTATTGTACCACGTATGTCTTAATAAATAAATAAATAAATGATAATTATTTTTTTTATCAGAAAGTTTTCTTCAGGTATAAATAAGGATTTTATTAAAACATAGATAACTATGTACTTGAAATAAAAACTAGGTTAAATAGGTTACTTACTCGTAGGTAACTGTATAATATCATTTTTGTGATGTAATCTTCAATTGTTTATCACTTTCAATTTTGATACACAATACACATTTCAAATGTAGAATTATTAATTATTAAAATATTTTTTTATCGTTTCTTTTAATTGTTCCCACAATCTATTTTGAATATCAAGCAATTACTAGTTCTAGAAGTTATTGAACTGGATTTAAACAGAGATACACGATAGAAATTATTTTTTTAAATGTACGTATGACTAAAATAAAAACGTAGTAAAATTGGAATAAACTCTCGTTTGAATATTTATTGAGACAGGAAATTAAACGCATAGAAGCGGAACTATTATTGAAAATACTTTAATTTTTAATCAAGACACTGTTGAAAATGTGTGTAGATATTGATATTTTCTAATGAAATATTAATCATTCAGAATATATCTGAGCACGTGTTCAACGCAGGTGGCATTGTCCGAATAAACACAATGGACGAAATATTATTGTTTAGAAGAACAGTTGTTCCGACTTCCTCGTAACATATTCGTGCTTTACTGATAGGTTGTTATGAAATTTGTCAAATCATTCGTTAAAGGCCTCTAGTCCCATTTTTAACAGGTAGACGAATAATTTGACTAGATTTTTAATAAATTAACAATATTACAAATCAGTAAGCTTTTTGCGGGCACGCTCTAGTTATTATAAAAATGATATAACTGGGTGGATATTAAAATACCAATTATTAATTTTTATTAATGTTACTGAGTTAGTTATATAAAATAAAAAAATATAAATTAAATATTACAAAATCCTACAAAGAAACGGCCTAGATGAAAGCGACACTCAGAACCGAAGAAGCTATAACCTGAGAACGAGAAAAGCCGACCCCAATAGCCTACCTAGGCAATGAGTTGGGATAGTGCTAGGAAGAAGAAAGAAGAAGCCTGAGTTAGTTATATAAAATAGAAACTGTATATCCGATTATCTGCCACATTCTTTGCCACGGTATTGCTTATGAATTTTTTGTATGGACGTATCAATAATTGTTATTATGTTTAATATTTGTGTTTGCAAATATTTATAATATTTTTTTGGTGTGATTGGTACTTGGAAAGAAAAGGCAAACATTTTTTAGAAATTTATAATTTAAAACAAAATGTTTTAAAACTAAAATGTAAGATAATTACCCTTTTTGAAAACTTTTTTTTCAGATTGTGTAGATTATTGAAAATATTCTCTCTGTAAAAGTTTTCTGCCCTTTTGTAAAATTTTGCAATTTTCGCCATCTTTTTAAATAAAAATGATTTTTCACCAACGTGTATTCTTATTATTCATTAGGTATAACAGTTACTTTGATGTACATTTAAAGATTATCATAAAATGTTGACTCCGAGTTATATATTATTCATTTAAAACTGTCCAAAGAAAAAAAGGTTTGTAGTTCTAAATTTTTAACCAGTTGGCAACATTTAAACCCACCACGGAAAGCCGATAATCCATTCAAAAAATAGTAATTATTAAAGATTTTAATCTGAAATAAATATTTTTCATTCTTTTAACTCAGGAATACTTCAACTTCTTTGAAATCCTCACATTCTCCACCCGCATGCAGTGCATTCTGTTGTACCCATTTTCTTCATTAAACTTTGGAATAATTACAAGACAAAGAAATGATAACGGGAGGAAACAACACGAGGGTCGTTGATTAGAATATTGGGCATGTATGTAGTGTTGTGTGTTAGGGAGAGGGGTTTCTTGGGTGAGGAGAGGGGGTGGAAGAGGATGGAAGAAGCGAAAGATGGATAGGGTGTTAAGATTGTGTGGAATTCGGGTAGTTAAATATGATTTCTTGAACAGGGTTACGAAAAGAAGAAATGATCTCGGTACCTAGGTAATAATTTACTTGGTGAAATGTTAGTTAAAAATAATAATTTTGATGATGTGTTTATGTGTAACTCTGGTTTAATGAACTCGAGAATTGGGATTTACTTTGATTTTTACAATTTTAACTGATTCATGATTGTCGGAACAATTCCGAAAAGCTATAAAGTTGGTACCAAAATTATTTTAACAATTAATAATTAATTCTGTTTTTAAAATATGTACCTATTTCTCTTGCTACAATTTTTGACAGATGTCGTAATTTTTCAGGTTGAAAGGCGATCTTGAGGTAAATATTGAGGCAGGCCTATGTCATCTTTGGATCTGCTGTATGGCGGGTCTTTTTAGGAAAGGAAGGGGAGAAAGTTTTGAGAAGTAAAAGGGTATGAGGGTTGGGTAGGTATCTGGGCATCACTGTGTCCACGAGTGACGGATGTATATGAATCCAGCCCTCCCATTGCGATGCAAGGCGAATCTTGCTAGAGAGGTCATAAGGTCTCCCCTAACCAGTCCCTCCCAATCCGGTCTACCACGCAATTACCTGTACAAACCTAACCCCATGACCTGGGCACAACTGCTAAGTCACCAAACATAGCGAACCATTTGGGGTGACCTATGGCAGGGGTGTTGGTTATCCAATAAATAGTTCCCACATGAAGGTACTGATATAAGTACTTATTTTGAATCTAAGTAAGAACGGAAGGTTTGAAAGCAGTAATAAATAATATGAATGTGTAATGTATTTTCCTCAAATTCTCACCATTTTTGTGGAAATTCACGAATCACAGATTATTAAAAAAAATCTGATAATTTTGTATATTATGTTTTTTATGTTTTTCTTTAATTCATTTGATATTTCGCAGAAAAGTGTGTTTTAAAAGTTACTTGACTTATTTGTAGGGATTTAACGATATGATAAATGATTTAAATAAAGGGAAAGGTTTTAACTGCTTAAGCTATGATGAAAGTGCAATTATTATACTGTTAAAATAATTTGTTAATGTTATCATAAGTAATAATATTTGACCAAAGTGAAGATAGCCCTGTCTCTTGTATGTTCGTATGACCTATGTATATTGGTACAAGAACGAAACACTTTGATATAAACAACATGTTCGTTTATGTATCCAACAGATTCGGGTTTGGCAATAAAACGTATGCACCGCGTCTCAGTGAAATTCATTATTTCTAACATCGCATCAGAATACGGTTGCATGTGGGAACACTCGTGGGACGAATAACAAGGGTTCCGGGGAGGCTTAAGGGGTGGCTGGTGATCTTAGGGATGATATGCGTGCGAGGAAGTACACATAGGGGTGGGTCAAAGGAATGGGAGAAATCTTCCCGAAGATAATACAGCAAATTAAGTTCATGTCTAATTAATAAAAAGTGTTCTGGAAAGAAGGAAAATGTTTTGAATTTTAAGTCCAGGATATATAATAGGTTGTAAAAAAGCCAGGATTCTCATCAATGTAAGAGAGTTGAAATACAAAATTAATCAATCATAAATAAATCAAAGTTAAAAAAACGCGTAATCAAAATACGTAAAAGACAAAAGCTTTTTTATCGTGTGGTTACCCTTAAGCTACGCATATTGTGTTTAAGTTTTGTGTTTTAAGTTTTTTTCGTAGTATAAGTTTTGACTAACTCCGTAGTTGAGTGGTAAGGCTCTCTGGACCAGCAAGTCTGAGGTCACGGATTCAAATCCCGGCGTGCGCAACAAAATTTTATTTGAAAGATTTTTGTTATTTCACAATTTACTCATTAAAAATAATATGTAGTATATTTTCGGTACGTTCCAGAGTGAAAAATACTCTCAGTATCGCCCTGGTGTAAGATCACCATTCAGAATTGAAACAGCTTTCAATGCTTGAAATGGCTTTCACTGTGTTTGGTGACCAGATCCGAGCAGCCAGGTACTCCTCCACCTTCCTCTTCCCCAAATCCAACCACTCCCTTCAGCCTCATAAGATACCACAGTTGGAGATGCGATAGGCTCATTGGGAGCCGTTGGGACTCTTCTGTGCTTTAACATTATAAAAGTTCATTTATAATCGTATTAAATCTTAGGAAGAGTTATTTCGGAGAATTTGAACAATTCTTCAATATTTCAAAGTTAATTTTCTAGATCTGTGAAAGATTTTTTCAAGTTTTGTTATTATTTCAATTCTGTCATGCAACTAGCCTATGGTGATATAATAACAGAACTTGAATAGAACTTTCACAGTACCCGGAAATGAAAGTTGAAATTTGATGAATTGTTAAAATTCTCAGAAACAACCCGTCCTTAATCTTTTCGAATTGATGATGCTACTTTATGAAGTAATTATTAAGCTTTTACTAATAATACAGTAAACCTAATAAATAAAATTAATGAAGTAGTTTTGAGTTTTTTATGTGTACATGACGGAGGCCTTATGAAAAAACAAGTTTTCGACCTCGGCACGCCTCCAGATCTTTGTCAAAAATCCAAAAAAAAACAGGAACATTATTACCATTAATCAGTTTTTTCCAATTTTGAGACCGAAGCACTAATTTTTCAGCAAATAATGCTCGATGCGTTTTTAAGTGTACTAAAACTATCCCATTAATTATGATACAATTTTAAAAAATCCATAAATTTAATAATGTTTGAGATACAGCTGTTTAAAATAACCAACTTTTGTAATTTTTAGCAATTTTAACTAACTAACCACGACGCCATTTCCACGGAGAGGGACGGGCCACCAAATAACTCGATCTTGGCAGACATTTCTTACCTCATTCCCATTCATACATCGTCTCATACCTACTTTTCTATTATTCTGACTCTTGATATGGCCCAACTCAATTATCTGATTTCCTTGATCGTGCCTTGTCACCCTCGGGCGTCCCCGACTTATTCTACTATTCACATTTGATTCATATAATCTCCTTTCACTCCTTTCTTCGTTCATTTGCTCTACATGCCCAAACCATCGTCCTTTCTTTAATCTTATTCAATATGCTTACATCAACCTTGCATTCATTGAGGATCTCCATATTTCTCACACGATCATACATGGCCTCAGATATCTCATTTCTACAGTATTCACTCTTAGGAATTTTAGTGGTTTGATAAGCTGTGAAATTTCTACGCTTCCGATCATCTTTAAAAAAATTGAGAATCATGGGTCAGAAATATTGAATTCAATTGAATGTGCCTGATATTTAAAAACAGAATTAGTTTATTTGAATTTTTTATTATTTAGTTTTATCACGAATTTTTGTTTATTACCGTCAATAACTCTGTTAATATTGGTATAAATGAGAACATTTTTTATTTTTTTTTTATTAAGTCTACATCTGATTTTGCCAAATCAAAACTATAGTAATACAAAATAAACTTTTTGGGATTTTTTCGTTGAATTCATTTAGAGTAGTATTTCAATCCCCTTTCATTTGGTTTTCAATTAACCAGCATAATTCTATTTATACATAAATGGCCCACCAAACAAAACAAATTTATT
Organism: Hesperophylax consimilis; assembly: GCF_061612785.1. Lineage (NCBI taxonomy): Eukaryota > Metazoa > Arthropoda > Insecta > Trichoptera > Limnephilidae > Hesperophylax > Hesperophylax consimilis. The sequence continues at coordinate 18,249,403 of NC_142857.1, forward strand.
TCAGATACAATTTACAGGTAAAACGAAAAGTGAAAAATATCACCAATTATTACAGTTAATAATAACTTTTAAATAGCCCCCACGCGTTAGGTAATACAGGTCAAAACTTCACATCAAATTCTCAAAAGACCTTCGCAAAGTCAGCCTTCAACAGATTATTTGACTTGGATATTATAGCAACGAGGCATCACCTTTCAGCCATACATTCAAAGCTAACAACACATGCCCGATCCACCCGCGATAATGATGATGAAAGGAATGATAGCTTGCAGGTACTAACCGGAGCCCAGCGTGGCCCGGGGCAGCCAGAAGATATGGGGGAGGTAAGGTAAGATGGGGTGGTAAGGTAAGATGGGGAGGTAAGATGGGGTGGGATGGGAGGCTCGGGAGAAAGGGAGGAAACAATAAACCAGCTGAACTGATGACCGCGTCTTAATTCATCTGTAAGGGAAAACCAGGAGATGTTCCACGTGTGTCTTATAAAGCCAGAGGCGTACAAATGGTAAATCGTCGATTTAAAAATTTTGATCAGTCAAAATTAAGTGCATTTATATATTTTTTTACTTGACGTTTACATCAAAATTCCGGAACGCCGAAAACATTGATTTCACTAATTAATAATATTCTACACGGAGAAAAATTAGTATTGCTGATTTATTGGTAATTCGGTTCATAAAGGCAGTGCAGGCGGCTTCCTGATGAACTTTTAGTAAATTCCTAATAATATCGGAACACGTGTTCACGCAATTGCGTTTGTTTCAATAATATATAGGTAATGACGAAATGCGAAAATGTTAAGTTTTTTATGAAGATGTGTTCGGACATTGTGACAAAATATTGGTATTTTACTTCAAATTTATCAGGATACCTATCAATTGAATCGTAAATGGCCTACAATCCCCCTTTTAACAGGAATACGAATGATAAGGAGAGATTCTTTTAAATTAGCAGTATTTTTTATCAGGAAGTTTTCTCCAGGTAAAAAGATTGTATTAAGACCTAGATAATTATGTACCTATTTAAAATAACACAAATACATAGATAAAGTTTGTCTGAATGAATTCTAAAACGGTATGACGAGCTATTACTTAAATCATTTAATTTTTTACTGTTTCTTTGATAGGAACATTTTTCGTGTACGTTTGCAATCATTAGAATTGTAGCCTGTAAAACTCGGTGACCGGATAACTCATCAAAATAACAATTCCACATTAAAATTTCAAGTGAAAGTGAAAAGTAATGAAAAAAATCCTAGGTTAAATAGGTTACGTAGGCAACTATAAAACGACCTTATATCACTTTTTGTGTTGAATTGAGTTCTAAATCTTCAATTGTTTTTCTACGATGACATTGTTGTGTATCGTATTGTTATATCTAATGTAATGACGAAATGCGAAAATGTTAGGTTTTTTATGAAAACTTGTTCCGTCATCGAGACAATACATTAGTATTTTAATAAAAGTTTGTAAGGAAACCTATAAATTCATTCATTAAGGGCCTGCAGTCCTGTTTTTATCCGAAAATTTTAAAGAGATTCTTAATAAATTAGCAATATTTTTAGAAGTAAGTTTTCTGCGTGTAGTCAAAGCAAGGTGTATGCAGCAGATTTATAAAAGGAGAAATGGATATTTACAGACAGTGAAATGCCAAACGGTCTAGTTAAAACTGAACCTCGCTACGCTTAGTCAATTGTGGTACTTACTCCCTACCTGCCTGAAGAAAGTATTAAAAAAGAGTTGTCACTGAGATACTGACGTTTATTTGAACAAATCGAGTAAATCCGGAAGAAAAAAAAAGATATTATGTGATAGGTTGTTTTTTAAAAATCTAATTATTTATTTCATAGGATATTTTGGTTTTGATTTTTAAACATGAATACATAAACACAAGATTTTTGGATGCGAGGACCGCTGTTCACAGAACTACTAGTTAAATAGTTGTGTAACATGAAACAAGAGAGATAGTATAAAAAAGAAATGTGATGAACCATAAAAAATAAAATTTAAAAAATATATATTCAAATTTGAATTCACAAATAATTACGCACCGCCCATTATCAGTGTTATCTTTCCACCATCTTACATCAGCATCTCGTGTTCCTTTTCCTCCCTTATCACAACCCTCCCCCCATCCTCCCAGCCACCCCTAAACCAACCCAACGACGTGGAATGATCGGCGTCGGTCAACAGATTTCACCTTAGATAACTTAAGCAAACAAACGGAGACGTGAAACTATTAGAACGTTGGAGGGATGTACCTACGTAATACGAAGGTTCAAATGTGTTTGGGAAGTTCGAGAAATAACTGAATTAAGGTTCATATAAAATGTTTTTTTCGCGATCAATAATTTATTGAATTTTATTGAAATAATTTGTATAGGTTATACCATCAATGCAATTTATCATTGAAGAAAAAAATATTACCAATGAATCTAAACGTAGCGTACAGAATTATTCAAAAGGTGAAGCAAATATCTAGTACAAATACGTGCTAGTTTATTTATTTGCATTTTAAATCATTACTTTTTTCAATAAATAAACCAATTTGTCATCATTTTAAAGGCAACTTTAGCGATCATTTTATAAGTTAATGAAAATTGTAAAAATATAATTATAGAAATGTATTTAAATATAAAATAAAATAAATACAATATATTGCCAATATGATACACTAAACATAAATAATATCATCATTAGATAGAAAAGATCACCAATATGACCCAACAAAAATAATATAATCATATTAAATATATTACCTATATGATACACCCAACAAAAATAATATAATCATATAAAATATATCACCTATATGATACACCCAATAAAAATAACATCACCATCAGATACAATGCATCAACAGTATTATATACCCAGCCAAAATAATATTATCATCCGATGTAATAGATTACCAGTATTAAACACCATACAAAAATAATATCACCATCAGTATAAATACACCACCAACACGATACAGCACCAATATTTTTTTATTTAATATTTGAAAAAAAATAAAAAAAATTTACATAGATAAGTACAACAATAGAAATTAAAGTAGCCTTTCCTCACCATAAAGAGACAATGCTCTTGCGTTTGGTGAGGGAATTCTAGTTCAATTATATATATGTTAGCATTAAGGTAAATTAATTATTAAGAAACAATACAAGATTTAAACAATATTACTTCTAGATGTAAGTAGTGAACGTATTTTGGACTTATAATAGTTTTAGGTAATTTTTAAATTTAAGGTTAAATTCCTGAATATTTTTTTAATTTAATGGAAGGTTTTTGAAATAAATTATGCCTAGATAAATATATGTATTTTGAATGAGCTTAGTGTTAAATTTTGGGATTTTAATAGTTTTCTGGTATCTTGCTGATGTATTGAATTGCAAGTTATGAGTATTTGACTGTATTTATTTGTAAATTTGAAGTATTGAATATTTTTAATACATTTTGTCTACAGTAGGTACTTTGAAAATTGAAAAAAGAATTTCAGTATAATATATAGTATTATAATCTTACAAAATTAATATCACCCTCAGATACAGCACCAATATGACACACTCAAACCATTAGATACAGTATAATCATATTGGTGATGATACACCCGCACCAAAGTAACATCATTACATTCCGTAAAATATAATCTTACTAAATTAGTAATATGACCCTCACATCACCAATATGACGCACTCAAACAAAATAAATTACCATCAGATACAGTACATCACCAATATGACACACCCAATAAAAATAATATCAACATCAGATACATCAGCACATAATATTATTACCCCGATGTTACCATGATAGTAATTGAGTGCGCGATGCAAATGAATCGGGGATTCCCAATTTGCTCCTAACCCACTCTATTATTGACGGTGCAATATGTATGCAGCGTACTGTAGCCGAGTGGGGCCGCGCACTGCTTCACGAGTTATCGCTTTGTGGCGCTGACTATATTTGATCTGTAATTATTTGAGTACAGATGTAGCAAACCGTGATTGGATAATCGAGAAAAAAGAAAAGAAAAGTTTTTAGACGTTCAAGAGTCCGCCTGCCCGGAGAATGTGGAATTATGGCATCCTCCATATTGGGGAATGTTGTGAGGCTGAAGAAACTTGAGTATGGAGGGAGAATTTGAACCATTTTTGCAATACTGAAAAAACCAGTTATAAAAACTCAGTGATAAAATATAGTTAAATAACATCATAACAACCTACCCAGTTATCTTCATAAAAATACAAAAATATGTTAGAGCTCCCTCAAATGACAAATAATACAAAAGGAGGCAAGAGTCAAGAGATAAAAAAGATAAAAAGACAAAGAGAGATAAAAGTAATACATAATATAATTAGCTTAACATATTTTTGAGCAAACGCGAAACATTTTTTTCTGAATCCGTTTGAATTATCTAAGAAAGTGTCTACTTCAGCACACTCTCTTTTATTTCATAGTCGACACATTTGGGTCAGATGGAAAATAAATGTGGACTTTATCGTTCAGAAAGTATCTGGTCATTAAAATTTAGGTAATAGACATAGCCAAATTCATTTCAAGCTTTCGATTCAGCACGGAGAAAATTGAGTATAGCCGATTGCAGGCCATTTCCTGTTAAACTTTTTGTACAATCTTAATAAATCGGAATACGTGTTTATGCACATGCATTTGTCCTGTTAATATACAATGACAAAATGTGAAAATATTAGAATTTTTTTAAACACGTGTTCCGACATCGCGATAACACATTCGTGTTTGACTGAAAGTTTATTGGGAAACCTATCAATTCATTATTTTGCCTACAATCCCGCTTTTAATCGGATTTCGAATAATTTGAAGAAATTCTTTATAAATAAGCAATATTTTATATCAGTAAGTTATCTCCCTGTGGATGGTAAGTATATTCCACTCTATAACTGTTATATCTCTGCTTACTAGCAGATTTCTGTGTGTTGGGAACTCTTGATAAAGTAAAAGGTTCTTTACAATAATTACGTTTATTTACGTTACAGCAAATTAAGTCTCGATTTATCTACACTGTTCATTACCCGAGGGTTGGTAATTCTCTGTTTCTAGAAGCTTGAAGTCTGACAATGATACCTCACAGGCAATTGCTACACTCTAGCGACATCTGTCGGACTCTGGAGTAAGCTTTCTGACTAGTGCCATCTATCGCTTGAATACCCAACTTATTACCATACATCACAATAACGATGGGCAAAAATAAGAAAAAACACAGATATACGAATTGACTTAAAGATCCTCCACATAGCATCTTCAAATATGACATTGACGTGCAGTGCAGAGTCAAGACAACGTTTTGAATCTGGTGGTATTTTGAATCATAACCATTTCGAAGTCAAAATACTAAAATCGGTCGTGTGTCTATCTGTAACTCTGAATCAAAGAATTCCAGAACTTGGATTTGCTTTAAATTTAAGTGTCACTTTCAAAATTGGAATTATTTTTTTTGAAGAATTCCGAGAAGCGACAAAGTATATAACAAGAATTTTTTTCATATTTGCTTTTTAAAAATTGGAACTGATGTGTCAAGAATTTAACACAGCGATGAAGTTAAATTAGTGAATTTTTATGAATATTATTTCTTGATCACTCTGCACACACACAGAGAAAAATGAGTACGGCTTTTTTAATCAAGATTCTAAAAATTAAAAAAAAATATGACTGCGTAACCATTTCCGAATAAAATATTAGTCATTAATAATATATTTAAACGCGCGTACAACGCAGGTAGTCTTGTCCTAAAACAGTAGTTCATATCAGTTAGTTTTCTCCGTGTATTGTCCTTGTTCTGATATGTTCTATATAAATCTTCAGCTTCCCAAATCCTAAAAAGATTATAATATCCCGCGATTTTTCACGGGTTTGCTCTAGTCTAAAATAAAAGTAACCAAATGTATTAAAATGACTTATTGTTACATAACTGGCTCAAATAATAAATATATGTTTGTTCGGTTTACTGTAAAATTTATCAGAAAATCTGTATTTTTAAACTGACTCACTAGATGCGCAATGTGTAAACTGTACAAACGTTCTACGTACTGACGATTTGCCGCGTTGAAATGTGCAGAGTGTTTCGAAAATGAATTGCACAAATTTATTGAGATTGGTTTGGTAATAAATATCACAGGGTGGTCACAAACCAACCAACCATACAGGTTAATGGTGGCTTACCCAATTGCATAGGCAAATAAAATCATATCACGTCAGTTGATGAAGTTAATGTATTTTTTAATCTATCCGCTTAAAAATACAGCACATTTTTTTTCAAGTACTTGTTAAAATTATTTTTTTCTGTTCGACCTTTTTTACATTTGACTATTAATTTTAGTCTTAAGGCCCCGTAGTAAGCGTTCAAGGATGGCTTGAAAGGGAGATATGTAAATACGAATGTTAGAGGGAGCGCGCTAATATTAAAACACGATAACACCTAAGCGAAAATGGTGAAAATATTTAATAAAACACGATTTGTTTTAAATAGAACAAAAATCTCTCGAAAAATGCTTTAGTTGCATTTAAAGATACACTGTGAATTTTTTCATGCCTATAAAATATTAAATAACAGAACAAAACTAGTTTTTAATAATTTTCGGAGTTTTCTTTGCAATATTTTTCTATTTAGGGAATTTCATAGTATTAACGTTTCGGCATAACAAATGTATAGATATTATCTTTAAAAAAACATATATGTTTATTGGAACTTAAAAACTTAATGGGTTAAATAGAAACTTGTTATTAATCAGTAGAAATTGGGAATGCGGGGGCTTAAGAGGAATGGCAAAGCCGTCCTCTTCATACAAAACTTTAATTTGGATTTGTGGTAATGATACCCAACCAAAATGAATATATTTTTAAAATTATTTATACGTAACGAAAAACTACCCAGATTTTAGACCATTTTTTTAGAACTTTGTAATCATTCAAAAAGGTGACTGCCAAAAATATGGGGAAAATGAATTGTAGGATTATATTGTTCATTATTAATTAGAAATATGAGATCGACAAAAATGACTTTAATAATTAGGTAGCAGAAGCTGATAGCCATTGTACCGGTAAGAAAGAGATCAGTTCAGACCGTTACCTTTTTATTTACTGTGTTATGTTTCGTTTAGATTAATAAGTTTTATCTTCTTCTTCAATTAATTATTTTTTAATCCAAAGTTGAAGCAAACATGTGGCACGAATATTTGCTACTTTATTCATTTGTATTTTAATTATAAAATTAATGCAACGAAAAATTCAATTTTTCTTGATTTCAGAGGAAACTTTTTAAATCATTTGTAACATAATGAAAATTATTCAAAATAAAATAATTTGCTCTATTTGAAATAATACAAATACGATTCAATTTTACATTAAAAATGCTCAAAAAAGCATTTCGACGGGCGTAAATTTCAATTACAATTACCGACCTTGGACAACAAATTTGTTGTGTATAAATTCAAATTTTAAAAAGTAAAACGCTTTATTTAAAATGTTTTGTTTTAATTTCACTACATTAACATAGTAGATAAGGCAATTTCAATTTTATAATTGTTAAAAATTCACAAAAAATGCCAAGGAAGCTTCTAAAATCAATCAAAATTGATTTTCTTAATGGCCTTAATCATAATTTAAAACACAAATAAATAAAATAGAACATATTCGCAATACATTTTTGCTAAAGCTGTTGATTAAATACATGATTTAGTTTCGTTGGTTATTTTGGCCTCAAATCTAATTTAAGTTTTGTACGTAAAAGGTTGCGCAGCCGTTCCCCTATTTTAATATTTTTTGCAGTTTTCGAAAAATTTAATTCGTTGATAATACTTTTTCATGGATAGCTACCTTTCTTCCAATTTTTTTTTAAAATTTATGACCGGACCGGTTTCATTTTTAACACTGTTTGACCATTCTGAAGATTCTCGTTTATACAAAATCATGTGTTTTTGGTTTGAAAATTTGATCGCCTAGAAATTTTTCAGATGCTTTAATTAAATACTGCGAGTAGAATACATCTTGGCTGTACGGGACGTGTTTGCCTGCACAAGAAAAAACTGTAAAATATAAGCACCGGCACACATTTACCTTTGTCCTGTGTAATGATTCAAATAAAGCACTTGAGGTATTTCATTTGAACCATTACAGAGTTTTTTAAAATATCATAAAAATGCAGGGAATATCGACTATTGTAATATGTTTGCCTCAATGAATGCGTCTTGAGAAAGACGATATATTCGAAATTTGTAATTTGCTTTTGAAAAGAACGCCTTTATAAAGGCGGTTGTTTTTATTGCGGATAAAACTCCTTGTATTCGTCCAAGGTCAGTCAGTAACGGCTCTGTGACATCGGGGCCAGTGAGCAGGACCGCACGCTGGAGGGAAGGCTCTCCGGGACTGGCTGGCAGGCGGGCTGGCAGGCGGGCTGGCAGGCGGGCTGGCAGGCGGGCTGGCTCAGTCGGCAACGTTCAGTCCCCTTGATCCAGGGAATATCGACTCTTGTATGTTTGCATAAATGAATGCGTCTTGAGAAAGACGATATATTCGACATTTGTAATTTGCATATTGAAAAGAACGCTTTTATAAAAGCGGTTGGTTTTTATTGCGGGTGCAACTTCTTGTATCCCTCCAGGCTCAGTCGGTAACGGCTCTGCGGGGCGCTGGCTGGTTCAGTAGGCAATGGCAGATCCCTTCTCCGAGGCTGGCTGTTGGGAAGGCTCAGTGAAGCCCGAGGCAGAGGCGCCGCGACGTCGGGGCGTCGTTGGCTTGTCGGTGAGCAGCGAGCTCAGCAGCAGGCAGTTGCAGTAGACAGCGGAAGTGGAGCGGGGGGGGGGAACCGGGTTGAAATCAAACACAGCGTGTTGGTCTCAAGTAGCGAAGCGGGTCAGGCAGAGCGGACAGCGGTAGATGTTGCTCGGTCCAGGGCTTATGGCGGAATGGGCAGGGACCGGTTTTTGCGGCGCCTTTATAAGATTCTATAGGACCGCGCCTCCGACCCTTGATTGTATTATGAAATTCCCGTAACGAGCTTGCTTTTTTCTTGCTATGAAGCTCGCCACGTTTGTAGGATAAAATCTGTTTATCTCAGAAATATAGGAATATTTTATAATATTAGACCTTATCTGCCGCTGTCGCCCTGCCAAAACCACATCGTCGCAATATTGTTTATTTAGTTATAATAAGACATATTCTAAAAGATAAGTGGTCAAATCTCTGTAACATTTTCAGAGTTTCGCTGATTACATAATTATCTTACGTGTAACATATTTTATTTCTATTCGAGCTTATTTAATTAACATATAAGTATCCTTGTATATAATTATTTAGTTAACATTGTTTCCTATTATTACAGGAAGGGCTTGCAAATTTGTATTTTTTTACAAATCTCTTGGATACACGTGGGCCGTTCAAGCAGGTTTTGTGCTTAGCCAATCAGCGGCTGCCTAGCCAGAGTAAGATGGTTGCTTGAGTTGAAGCGAGACAACTGCCTTTTAGGTCCGAGCGATAAAATTTACCGTTAAACGGCAGGGCAGGTTTTTAAACATGAGTTACCTATATGTAAGGCAGGTTTATCAACATTAGTTTTTATGGAAGGTTTTACATAGTTTTCGACAGTGGTAAATATGATGGCATTTTGTTGTGTTTTTTATAATTGATGTACATTTTATATTGATGATGCTGATGACGTTCGATACACTCCTTCCCGTGCAGTAGTGGCTGCACCGAGCTATTTTTTCGAACGTGTCAGTCTTCGGTAGTGGTTGCTGCATCCGAATCCAGTGATTGAGTGCGTGGTCACTCCTCCCATCTGGCCGTGGTGATTACTCTTGGGGCTTGCTTGTAAGTTCTCGGTTCCGGGGAGCGGCTGCAGGGTGACGCGCGTGGGATTTGGGGGCGCTCGAAGGTTTTGAATGGCGGTGAACTGGTATCCTTTTGTGTCGGGGTATCGGTCGTGCATTTTTGAGTTGTTGCGTATCCGGGGGAGGGGGGCATTTCAGGCCGGATGTGCGCTTAGGTGCGCGCTGGAACTGTGAAGGGGCCAGAGTTGAATCCGGCTAGCTTGCTGCTGCAATTTTGATGACAAGCCGGACATCATGTAGTCACGGGGATTACTTTGCGGCATATCCAGAGCCGGCATTCGAAGCCGGTACGGTCACTACAAACTTGTGGGTGACAGGCTAGTCATCATGTAGTCATGGTTCACTGCATATCCGGGACCGGCATTCGAGGCCAGGACGGTCGCAGCAAACACGTGATTGACAGGATGGCCAACATTTAGTCACAGTTTGCAGCATATCCGCAACGATTCGAGGCCGGGACGGTCGCCGCAAACTTGTGAGTGACCATTATATAGTTGCGGTTTGCTGCATATCCGGGACCGGCATTCGAGGCCGAGACGGTCGCAGCAAACACGTAGGTGACTGGCTGGCCGCAGTCGAATCGGGCTGCGCTCCGGATGGTGTCGGCTCTCGAGATGTTACGTATCCGGGGGGCCGGCATTCGAGGTCGGGCCGGTCGCTTCAAGCTCGTGGGTAGACGTAGCCATCATACGCGCATCAGGGGGCTCTGGAGGTGATGGTGGCCCAGTGTAGTAGGGGGCCTGTCCAACAAGGCGGGCTGCGGTACTGCGAACTCGGCAGCTTGGCGGCGAGATGTTTATTTTTATAGGTCTGCAATCTGTTTTGCGTGCCAGTTAGCATTCATCCCCCGGCAAAGCGCACGTAATGATCCCCAGTGTACTCGAATTGTATTGTCGTCATCTTATCGGAGTCCTGGGGGTGCGGGTCACTGTACGGCTGGCACATCGTATAAGGTAGTAGGGTACTCCGTCTGTAGGCGGTGTCACTGGTTGCATAGGTTTCTGGCCGCCAGCGCGCTCGGGGTGCATGTTATACCTCGGCTGAGTAGATATTCTGGCTGTCTGGCGGGCAGGCTGACACCTCTCACGGCTCTGCGGGCTAGTGCATGCAGTGTGAGCGTTGTTTGGTTGCTCACCCGGGCAATGTCACCGGCAATGTTACTGATTATCACCGGCGGTGTCACCGGTTGCGCAGGACCCATGCGCATTGTACCGCGGCTGGTTAGATATACTGGTTGGCTGTCGGGCTGTCCACTGTAGAATTTGAGTAGGTACGACACCGCATCCGGGATGTCACCGGCAATGTCACTGGTTGGCACTGGTGATGTACTGGTTTTCACCGGCGATGTACTGTTTGTCACCGGCGCACAGGACTCGTTCGCATTGTAGCTCGGCTATTTAGGTATACTGGTTGGCTGTCGGGCTGTCTACTGTAGAATTTTAGTATGTAAGGCACCGCATCCGGGATGTCACCGGCAATGTCACTGGTGATGTACTGGTTGTCACCGGCGATGGATGGTTGTCACCGGCTACACAGGACTCGTGCGCATTATATCTCGGCTGTTTATGTATACTGGTTGGCTGTCCGATGTAGAGTTTGACAGGCAGTGGCTCATCGTGCCGCTCTGAGTATGTAAGACACTGCATCCGGGATGTCACCGGCAATGTCACTGGTTGTCACCGGCGATGTACTGGTTGTCACCGGCGGCGTCACTGGTTGCGCAGGCCTCGTGCACGTTATACATTGGCTGAGTTTGTATACTGGCTGGCTGTTGGGCTGTCCACTGTAGAGTTTGACAGGCAGTGGCTCATCGTGTGGCTCTGAGTATGTAAGACATTGCATCCGGGATGTCACCGGCAATGTCACTGTTCGTCACCGGTGTTGTACAGGTTGTCACCGGCGACGTCACTGGTTGCGCAGGCCTCGTGCGAGTTATACATTGGCTGAGTTGGTATACTGGCTGGCTGTCCAATGTAGAGTTTGACAGGCAGTGGCAAGCCGTGTGGGCGTTGTTTGCTCACTGGAGCGGTGACTGTGTGTAATCACCGCCGCCGGTATGTCACTGGTTGCGCAGGCCTCTGCTCTATATACCTCGGTAAGCGACAGCAAGCTCAAATAAAACCGAGCCATGTGGGGCCCGGGGCCGAGGTGCTGCGACATCGGGAGCAGCGAGCACAGGAAAGCACGTGGGCCCGGGGAAAAGGCGCTGCGACAACGGGGCCTTGGTCTCCGGCAAGCCCGGTGAAGAGGCGCCGCGACGTTGGGGCGTCGGTCACCGGCAAGCTCAGAGAAGCCCGGGGGTAGAGGCGCCGCGACGTCAGGGCGTCGTTGGCCTGTGGGTGGAGCCCGAGCCAAGAGGGCTCAGGGCATGAGGGAGCCCGAGCCGTGAGGGCTCAGGGCTCGGTGGGAGGGGGGTGCCCCTGGACTGCTCTGACATCGGCTGGTGTTCCAGCGAGCAGAACCGCACGCTGGCGGGAAGGCGGTCGGGAGCCGGCGTGTGTCTGCTTTCAGGGCGGGAAACCGGCATCTTAGATGACTTCCGGGTCTCTCAGCCACTGCAAGGTGATGACATCTCCACCGGGGCAGGACTGAAGGCGTGATGTGTGGTTCCGGCTCGAATGGACCACTTTGTACGGGACGTGTTTGCCTGCACAAGAAAAAACTGTAAAATATAAGCACCGGCACACATTTACCTTTGTCCTGTGTAATGATTCAAATAAAGCACTTGAGGTATTTCATTTGAACCATTACAGAGTTATTTAAAATATCATAAAAATGCAGGGAATATCGACTATTGTAATATGTTTGCCTCAATGAATGCGTCTTGAGAAAGACGATATATTCGAAATTTGTAATTTGCTTTTGAAAAGAACGCCTTTATAAAGGCGGTTGTTTTTATTGCGGATAAAACTCCTTGTATTCGTCCAAGGTCAGTCAGTAACGGCTCTGTGACATCGGGGCCAGTGAGCAGGACCGCACGCTGGAGGGAAGGCTCTCCGGGACTGGCTGGCAGGCGGGCTGGCAGGCGGGCTGGCAGGCGGGCTGGCTCAGTCGGCAACGTTCAGTCCCCTTGATCCAGGGAATATCGACTCTTGTATGTTTGCATAAATGAATGCGTCTTGAGAAAGACGATATATTCGACATTTGTAATTTGCATATTGAAAAGAACGCTTTTATAAAAGCGGTTGGTTTTTATTGCGGGTGCAACTTCTTGTATCCCTCCAGGCTCAGTCGGTAACGGCTCTGCGGGGCGCTGGCTGGTTCAGTAGGCAATGGCAGATCCCTTCTCCGAGGCTGGCTGTTGGGAAGGCTCAGTGAAGCCCGAGGCAGAGGCGCCGCGACGTCGGGGCGTCGTTGGCTTGTCGGTGAGCAGCGAGCTCAGCAGCAGGCAGTTGCAGTAGACAGCGGAAGTGGAGCGGGGGGGGGGGGGAACCGGGTTGAAATCAAACACAGCGTGTTGGTCTCAAGTAGCGAAGCGGGTCAGGCAGAGCGGACAGCGGTAGATGTTGCTCGGTCCAGGGCTTATGGCGGAATGGGCAGGGACCGGTTTTTGCGGCGCCTTTATAAGATTCTATAGGACCGCGCCTCCGACCCTTGATTGTATTATGAAATTCCCGTAACGAGCTTGCTTTTTTCTTGCTATGAAGCTCGCCACGTTTGTAGGATAAAATCTGTTTATCTCAGAAATATAGGAATATTTTATAATATTAGACCTTATCTGCCGCTGTCGCCCTGCCAAAACCACATCGTCGCAATATTGTTTATTTAGTTATAATAAGACATATTCTACAAGATAAGTGGTCAAATCTCTGTAACATTTTCAGAGTTTCGCTGATTACATAATTATCTTACGTGTAACATATTTTATTTCTATTCGAGCTTATTTAATTAACATATAAGTATCCTTGTATATAATTATTTAGTTAACATTGTTTCCTATTATTACAGGAAGGGCTTGCAAATTTGTATTTTTTTACAAATCTCTTGGATACACGTGGGCCGTTCAAGCAGGTTTTGTGTTTAGCCAATCAGCGGCTGCCTAGCCAGAGTAAGATGGTTGCTTGAGTTGAAGCGAGACAACTGCCTTTTAGGTCCGAGCGATAAAATTTACCGTTAAACGGCAGGGCAAGTTTTTAAACATGAGTTACCTATATGTAAGGCAGGTTTATCAACATTAGTTTTTATGGAAGGTTTTACATAGTTTTCGACAGTGGTAAATATGATGGCATTTTGTTGTGTTTTTTATAATTGATGTACATTTTATATTGATGATGCTGATGACGTTCGATACATTGGCCTTTGAAATAATCGAGTATTTTTTAGATAAGTCTTTTTATAAGCCCAGAAAAAATAATGTATAAGGCCTATGAAAACTGCTTTAAAGATCAAAATCACCTACTTACGAACCCATTTTCGGTAATGATTTTATTGTATAATGTGGCAAATTTTATTTATAAAATGATCGGAACAAAAATAAATATTTATGCCTGAACATCCACAAAATAAAATAAAAAGCACTTTTTGGCCATGTTTTTTCCTTGCATAAATCAAAACAGGCGGATGGTGTTAAGCGGGAATTTAAACCTTATCGCCATCTACGTTAGGGGTGTTATTACACGATGTAGTGCATCACCTCAATAATAAATGACCGAAAATAGTTATAAGGGTATTTCAATCCATAAAAATAGAAAATGGGGACAGGCTTAGTTCGCATTTTGAATAGAAAAACCATTGTAAATCAGTTAGATAACAATGATAAGTGAGTAGTTCAGTTTCCAAAATGGAAAATTTTGCATTTTAGTAGCTATTTCATACAAAAACCCGGATAATCGGACAAATTTTCTTGTCTTTGACTCAATAATTTAAAAAAGTTTTAATTAAACTCTAACCCACAACCAAAGAACCTTTTTGATTATAGGTTAATATTTTGGTTTAAATAAGAGATAATAAAAACTAATATTAGCTTCGACATCAACAACAATGGCCGCCAAGCTATAATTGGTTTTAATTTTAACGAAAAAACTATTAAAATGCATTATTTTCCATTTTCAGAAACTAAAATACTTACTTCTTATTATTATCTAACTACCACAAATTATTTTTAAAACAAAATGTGCAAATCAAGCGTGTCGCTATTTTCTAAATATTTACCAAAAATTCGTATCAAAATGGAATTCGACCATGAATTATTAATAATTTAAAAATTATAAATAAATTAATTCGCTAAAAAATCTTGTGTGAAATTAATCACAAAAACTCTTAACAACTATTTTCCTAATATTATTATTTATTTAAAATCGAACCGCGTCCCCTGGTATTTTCGGGCATGAAATATGAAAAATATTGTAAGGAGTTTTTTTTACTTATTTGTTAATTATTTGATCCATTTGAGAGAAATCTATTTGAAGTCAAGTCCATTGGTCTCAACTTGTATGAAGGTTTTAACTCGTCAGTTCAACCTCCCTTGGCGTCAGTTACAGCTTGTACTCTTTTGATATGCCATTTTAATAATTTCGTTTAATACTTGATGCATATATTTTCTTCTTTTGAACTCCTAACTAGCTTAACTTTCATACATTTCGTCCTGTTTTCCATATAACGAATTTTTCGTTCATTTTCATGCGTATAGATTCGCTTTCCTTCTAATTTTCTCGCTCGAATTAAAATAGTTTTTTTTTCTATAAAGTTTAGTGGAAAAATTAGCAATAAAATGTGCATTAAAATCGGTAAATTCTTAAATTATATAAAAAACTCTAGTGTAACATATAATTTGGCCACCCATTGTATCCCTAATATAATACAAAACACCATTTATTTTGATTACATACTTTAGCAAAAGTGATTGATGCCCAAAGATATTTGTCTTTGCCACTAAAAGGTCATCCCTTGTACAATATTATGTTTGAAAACTGGAAAAGATATTTCTACTAGAAATGATATTAAACAGCAAAACATGGGCAATGTCTTTCAGTAATTTGTTATGAAAATACATTACGGTACTTATAAATCCAACCAGAAAATTAAAACAACAACAATGTTAACATGTCAACTTACTCACAATACTTACTTACAATGTTAACATACTTACAATCGTTCATTTTAAAACGTGGCCAGGTAGGTTTAGTTGTACATTGTGCAAGTATGTACCAAAAATTTAACGAGTCTTCACAGAAATAATTTAGACTATTGTCAAATACACAACTTTCTCCTCGCGCGTCTTAGTAACAATTTACAATTTTACCAATTCCGCGTCAGCCAAGTTGATGGCATCAGTACTGAGTACTAAGGCGGTACCCAGGAGTAAGGGTAGAGGGTAGGTGCCCCGCGCAGTAATGAAGAGTTACCTTCTACTAGGTTTTACGATTTACCGGGGGGCGCAGGGTGGTGTGGGGTGATGTGGGTGGCTACTGACAACCCTTTAGGAGACATGAGAGATGACACTACACCCCGCAGTTGCCGCACCGCACCCATCCCCCCACAATCCGCCCAGACTTAGCTGACTTGCTGAGAAGGGGTGGCTTGAGGTTTCTAAATGGAAAAATGTTGATGATGATGATACATCAAGACGGCTATTTGTGGCGTTATAATATTTGATTTATTCGTGACAAATTAATTTTGTTTCTGGAAGTAACAAACTGGAATGATGTTCTAATTCGAGAGACCGTCTTTTTAATGTGGTATCGCACTAGATTCCTAGTGAAATTATAATTACCTTAATAATTAATTAGTGGCTAGGAAGAAAGTTGGAATGAATCTAATTATTTGTAAAATGTACCACAGTAACCAAATTTTATCAATAATATTACTAAAAATCAAGTTATACGTGTGATATGAAAACAAACTTAATATCGCGTATTTACGTTATTTCAAGCAATAATTAGTCGCTTGAAATATCCAATATTCAATATGTACTAGTACTTTAATCAACAATTACTGCTTATTATATTTTTTTCACCTGTAAAAAACCAACTTTATATTGTAGGAAAGGCTTTGTTAGTGCTAAATTTTCCCACTAGATGGCGTCGAGACTTATTATATCTACATTTGTTTGTGAAATATTTTGACTTGTCAAATATAACAATTATTTTTTTTTAGATAAACTAATGTTTATAAGACAAGGTTCTTATACATAGCACAAAGTATAACAAATAATTACTAGCAATAATTAGTCGTTTGAAATATCCATACAATTTGAAAATATCTCTCGAGTAAAAATAAAAAAAAACATAAATAACTTTATGTTTACTCGGGAAATATTTTCAATATTATGGATATTTGTTATCCTTTGTTCTATGCATAAAAAACGTCGTCTTATGAACATTAGCTTATCATTAAAAAATAAATAATAACGTATTTAGGTACTACACCACATTTTGTCTCACGTAGGTAAGTTTTTTTTGTTCACTCATAATAATTCACCTCATCTATTCAATAAATTAAAAAATCAAACAGATGTACCTGTGCCAATACATTTATTCTATAAGAATAGGATTGTATATTTTTGTCTTCATTCGTCATTTTTCGATCTTCTTTCAATCTTCCGAGTCCTCCCCTGCCACCCCCCAGAACAACACTTCCACCTAAAAGTTTCTTGGCCAACTTGCGAAATTATATTCAGGTGCTAATGGGGCAAGATTAAAATTAACTATAAAGATAAATCCACGGAATGTCATTGTGGAAGGTGCGTTTTACGAGCGTTTGGATTAATTTATCTCTTTAACTAACGGCAGTGAAAAATAATTAATAAGGGTTTATTCCCTCTCCGTATTCAAATGGTGGATGTTACTCTTAACTGACTTGCCAGGGGAATCATTTGTAATTTTTATGCGCTAAAGTTTATATCGACTGCCGGAATGATTATCGCATTCAATTTACGCCTTGGTATTAAACTTTTTAGCTGACGATGCAAAGCGTAAAAGGTTATGTGCTGTGTATCGCTGGATTAGGATCGACTGTGAAATGACACTGAAGACTAACCCACTTTACTTAATTCTAGGTAAGAGTTCTATTTTACTTATTTTAGGGCTTGGATTTTCTAGTGTTATTATTTGAATGTAATTTCGATACCGCCCAACAGAGTAGAGTGTGTACATCTATGTTATTACTATTAAGTTACTTTAATTTAAATGGTTTTCCATAGATGGCGGTACTTGCACTATCCGACAGGGATAGCATGTCGGTTGTGCCCGATTCCTAGGTAGGGAGCTCACTCCCACGCTCGAGATTTAACGTAAATATCGTACTATAATAAAGTACTCGTAATTTTTAAAAATTAATCAACTGTTTTATTATAATAAATTAATTAATTAACTCCTAATTATTGACAAACCAGAGCATTTATCAATACTCCCGATCTCAAGTGTTTTTTATAACAAAAAAAATAATACAGTACATTACCGATTGAATCATGAATATCACGTCAAGATTATCTTTTACTAGGTGATCTGTTCTGTCTATTTTTCAACTCGAAATGGCTACAAAAAGTATTGTAAAAGATGCATGGGTTCCATTTATCTAAACTGTACACTTTTTGGATATATTATGCATCAAATGCTGGCATATCACCTAGTCTAATATTACTAAAGCAATGTCACCACACGTGAGTTTATTTAAACTGAAATTCTTGCATTAAGATGACACAATACTCTAAAATAAATTCAGAATCATAACGACGTAAGTGAAGAAGGCGTCTATAAAAATATGCGATGCGCGGCCACGGTGTTTTGGACTGACCTAAGATCGAGTTTGCCCTAGCAAATACTCAAAAGTAAAGTGGGAATCTTAACGACGTAAGTGAAGAAAGCGTCTAAAAATATATTCGGCGAGCGGCCCGGCGTATTAGGCTGCCATTAGTTCGAATTCGCTCTAGTCGGTCTATAAAATTGATCTATCCGCGAGGTTTATTTTAATAAATACCGCAGGAAATCACGGATTAATTCCCTTCAAATACAAAATCTCGTGTTCATCGCTAATATTATGGTTGAAAAAAAGTTTATAAAGTTTTCAATCCGTTTACGTAATATATACGTAATAATATTTGGATGATTAGTATAGCGCCGTCTGTGCAGGCAGAAAATATAAAGTACCATACTTACCTGGTAGGTCACTTGAAATTATCACTGTTTATTGTTTATCAGAGATATTTGGAAACTTACATCAGTGGAAATCGGTCTGAAAAAAAGGTATGATTATTCCTCAAAATTAATTTTAATGTGCACCGTATCCCAAGTCGCATTGGCCATCAAATGCTACCATAATATTCAAAAACATTATATTAATGACATCGAGATTCCATGCAAAATAATAACATAAGCAACCTGTTTTATGAAAAAAATGTCACAGAACCACACACTTTTAACATATGGCTTGACATGTTTTGCATTAAATCGATTGAACATTGACATGATCGTTTATAGACGGCTGACCGGCACAGGATCTAACTGAGGAACTTACTGAAGCCACAGCGTTGAAGGTTCGGCCGTTCTACTGTTTTTTCCTTGTCAGGCATATTCAATCCATTGGGCAAACCACTAGTATATAGTGACCATTACAGTCGAAGCAGTTTAATAAAAAAAATGATTTTGGGGCAGGAGATAGAACATTTATAACATAAGTACGTAATAAATTGGAATAATAACAAAACGATGATAATTTACATTAAAATGTACTCTAGGCAGATACATAAAAGACTGAGACAGTTAATTTTTAAAAAAATATAATAAAAATAAATAAATGTTTGTATCAAGTAGGTTCCTAAAATCAATTAAATAAATTGAACAACCGCAGTAGGTATACGTAATTACGCTGGACGACAAAAATATTTTAGCAAAAATGAGATTTTATACAAACGGATTAACATTATTTCATATACGTAATATTTAAATTAAAAAACAGATCTGAATTTTTTTTACATAATTCGTTTTTCTTCGATCAAAAATTTTGCCTAATTTTATGGTCTCATTGATCCCAAGAGAGCTAAAAAAATGCAACGCTTCACAATGCACCCGATATCTATTAAAAATTAAATTTGTATGGCTATATGCCCCCCTCCTTCGCCATCCACATCTATCCGGTGATAAAGGTGGAAATATAGATGAGGAACGATAATAATGTGACATCCGAATTTCCCGCGAGTCGAATTTCCACTTTTGAAACGCGTTCAACTTTCGTCACCCCATCCATAATGAATGCAAGAATGCCCCTCTTCTGGTGGACCCGTTATTATTATTATTATTATTCCTATCCGACGTTTGAATGTCACTTTTTATGTCTTCTTCTTCTTCGGAAACATCTTTTGACTTTCTTTCTTTCGTCCTATTGTATCTGGAATTAGAGTTCTGATTGGGTGAACTATGTTAACTTGAGATTGAGTTGAGATTTTAAAATTTTGCCAAAGACAAGATATACGTTTACGTATATCTTATATACGTCTTTGATCGGATTCGTAATAACGAACAAATAAATCAAAGATGTTAACTCAGCGTTGCTGCGTGGTATTTCTAAAACAATTAGTCACCACTTGTGAGAGTGTCGATTAGCGCTACTCGTCGAGTAGCTTATAATAATATCGTACATAAATATATTATGTAGCGTACATACTAATATAATATAAACTATGTTACCACTGTTGAGCAAGGCTTCCCATCAGTTAAACACCTCTTTTTATTTCCACAATAATCCCATGATTAAAGTTACTCAACAGTTTACCCATATGGAGGTTTTCACCACCTGAAGATGCAATATATAAGTGTCCGGAGATAAAGTGTGCTTATTTCGGGGGTTCTTTTTAAAAATTCAAATGTTGTAATTAATAATTTTAAAATCTCAACTCAATCTCAAATTAACTTTGTCCACCCAGTCAGAACGCTAATTCCAGATACAATAGGACGAATGAAAGAAAGTCAAAAGATATTTTCGAAGAAGAAGAAGATATACAAAATTCCAATTTTAGGTAAAAAAAGGTTATTTTTTTGAATATGAAAATAATTATTCTGCTATGGAAAAATATTTTTAAATGGGAAAATAAACATAAACATGGGATGTGTAGAATCACCTCCCGTAGTTAGCGTACTTTATCACCGGACACCCTGTAATATTCAGAACACGGATCAAAGAAAAACAATTTGTTTTCAACACACATAATAAAAGCGATATTATATAAATGATATTTCGTTTAAAATTCACATTTTCGTGCTGAAATATGCTCCAAAAATATATTACTTCAAATAATTAGACTATCCATTGAACTTTTAATTTATCAATAATTTATTTTTTTTCGATTTTATTTTTACTTTCCATATTATATGAGAAATTTATTCAGAAAAGTTTAATGTCTAGAAATGATGCAACTGTCTTTTATCGATCACCATAATAAATCTAACCTAATTAACCTTACCTGACCAAACCCTTTGAAGCCGATAGGTCGACAAGTGAAACGAAGAATAAAACCAAATAAAAACAAATTATATCACATAACTACCCCTTCCTTAGAAACTCCAATTGCAAAGTTGTTGTAAGGTTCCCATCTCCTATAAAGTTTGTCAGATAGGCAGATATCTGATAAAATATTCTCAGGATTGACGAGTGTATCTTCTTTATTTGGGGCGGAGGGCGAAAATATTTATTAGGGGATGTTCATGAACAAACTGCGTTATATTATGCAAAATGCTGATTGCAAACTTTAGTCTCCAGGTGGATATTATACGCATTAATGGGAGCCCTCTTCGAATAAAATTTCTGAAGGGATGGTTGATGGGTAGGCACTTTGGAAATTTTAGCACTGGGATGCGTGATATTCATTTTAGACAAATTCAAAATTTGAAATATAAGGCTATTTTTATATATTGTTTTCTTTTTCTGGGCTATTATTTCTATAAAGGAAAGGTTTTTTGAATTTCATACATAGTTCTGTCCCACTGAAAACTCAACTCAAAAAGGTTAACCTAAGATTTTGTAGAGAACAACAATTGTTTTAATCTACGTTTTATCTCTCTGTTGTTCATATCTTCAATAACAACGAAAATAAATTATAAAATTTAATAACTAAATCTCATAATCTATAACTATATCTCAACTAAGCCAAACAACGTACAATGTAATTTTATATTATGTAATGATAGACAGGGTGTCAAAAAAAGTGTCAAGCTGAAGTCAAGAGGTATAACTCCCCTAGGGGTACCAAGTCACCCCCAAGTATGTTCTGCAATTTTTTGTAGTTTTCAAGTCATGATTTTTTTTCGTGAAATCAAGATTATAGTAATAATAAGTTTGGAGCACAAGAGGATTCTGGGCGTCCGACTTGAACCCCATCGATTTCTTCGTCTGGGATTATAACAAATAAGTCTACGCCAAAGAAATTAGAAATTTAGTGCAATTACGAACAAAATTGAGACAGCCAGAAGAAACAATAAAAACCAACAGAATGGCGTTCATGCAACTGAAACAAATCTTAGAAAATGTAGGGTTTTTATTACCCACCAGAGTCGTCATTTTGAAAACTTTTTTGTGATTCAATAATAAATAATTAATGACAATTGTTATTTAGTTTTATTTTGCTCAACCTTTTTAACAGTTTTTTTTTACCAATTTTGCTTTTGAACAAATTTTATGTTTGACGCCCGCGCCGTAGAGATAGCATGGTAAACAGATGATAAAATTGGAAGGTTTTCAAAAAGATCTGGATGGAATTTTTTCAGTTCCTTTTTTTTCGAAATCGTCCTCGAAAATTTTTATTGTTTTAAATTTAAACTAACTTTTGAATTCAACATTTTTATGGCGTAATGGTATTAGATCTACCCACAATTATTTTTGTTTCCACGAGGCATACTATTCACCTAATTATTAAAAAAAACAATCATTTATCTCAATAATTCATTTCTCTGTGACTAATAATCTCTTTTCTGAAAAAAATTATAACTCAAAAACTACAAAAAATCGCGGAACATACATAGGCGGGGGAGGGGGTGATTTGGGTACCCCTAGGCGTGTTCTACCTCTGGACTTCTGCTTGGCATTGTTTTATAGGACACCCTTTATTTTATGGAGTATCTCTTGTTAATTTTATATTACATAATGTATAAGTATAATGAAGAAAGCTGTAATCTATATTCACATGTATAAATCAACGATATTGTAAACTGTTCCGATATAACACAATAAATAAATAAATAATTTCGTTTTCTCAATGTTTTAAATCATATTAATCAGCAAAACCCGAGATATTTGACCACCCGTGGCATTTAAATTGATCAAAAATCAACGATCCGTAGTCTATGCTGTTATCGGTCAATCGGTGAAACGGGCCGTGAATCTTTTAAATTAACAATAATCACATATATTGTGACGATGTCAAATATGAGGGTTGTTGATCTGATTGCATCTTCTCCACCGTCATAATCATGTCAAAAGAGGAAAAAATATTGATTTTATTTTTTTATTTATTTGCGTTATAAATGTCCTTAAACATTCATATTTTACAGTATTAGGAATTTTATATCATTGATCAATAAAATAAGCACATTGAAAATTTAAGAAAAAATTTAAAAAAAAAAACATTACGATATAATATAGGTACAAAAATTATGTTTAGAAATATTTTCTAGGTTTAAATTTAAACATTGAACCCAACTGGATTTGAGTCCTAGGATGTGACCGTATCTTTTTCTGTTTAAGATTTTTATTTAGGAATCGCTAATATTGTCTTCAGTAATTAAATATTACAACTTGAGGTTTTACTCAATAAGTTATTCCAAAGAATAAATAGTTAGTTTTATATTTTAGGTAATATAATCCGAGTTTCACAGTACCAAAATCTCTTGGCGTTGTTGATATATATATTTTTTTTCCGACTTTATGTCCGGGTTAAATCTTCTTAAATTAAAAAACTAAACCCTTCCACACACTTTTCAATCCACATTATGCAAGTGCATTATATAAGCAAAATAAATACAAAACAATACAAAAACAACTCGTCAACTCACCAGAGATGAAATGGGAAAATAATTCACCGACTCCAGATATTTTCATATCAGAGGGTTCGGCTCGGTAGAACTCCTAACATGGTCTATAAATCCTACTGATCCCTTAACATAAATATTTAAAAAATCTTTCGTAATCCTACAGGTATTTAAAATGACCGATTTTTGTATTTTCATGTGTAAATTTTTTGATAAATCTAATACGCCTAAATTTTTAATGAGAGAGCTAGGTATAATGCCAGTAGCCGAAATAACAAATGGTAATATTTTTGTAGTCTGAGAATGCCAAATTCTTTTTATCTCATTTCCTAAATCTGTGTATTTTCTAATTTTTTCACTAAAAGATTTTTGAATATTATAGGAATTTGGAATAGCGACATCATAATTTTGTCATGTAAAACTATATTGGATATATTATGACTAATCGTTCGGTCTGTTAGTATAGTTTTATCATAATATATTTTATAAAAATTCGTTTTCTAAAAATGAGTTAGGTTCGTATTCATAATATGGTATTATATTACGGCAGTCAATCAAGTTATGTTTAATTACCAAACTTTGGTGAATTATTTTTAAAACTTGATTGTGACTAAATGTATACTCGGACGGTGCTAATACAGAACATCCCGATATAATATGTTCTAGTGTTTCCAGAAAAGCCAAATATAAATCATTAATTTGATTTGTATTTTCGATTATATGCTTATAATCATAATTTTTAGTATTGATGACTCTATAAACGCGCTCTACTCTCCAATACTAAACCATTTGTTTGACGAAAATTTGTCAACATACATTTAGTTGAGATAATTGAAATGTTTTGGGTGAATATTATTTGACCAGGAATCTAATAATTCCTTGTTGGGATTTATAAAAATGTTGGCATTCTTGTCGTATAAATTTAAACGTGTAATGTTTCTATCTGCCTTGTTAGTATTATTATTCAAAATATGTGTTATAGTTTGGGAGGCGGGTATGGGTACCGCCGCTCCGGGAACAATTTATTGGATAACCAACATCTCTGCCATAGGCACGACAAGTGGTTCGCTACGTTTGGTGACTTAGAAAGAGTGCCCGGGTTCATGGGGTGAGATTTGTCTAGGTCTTGGAGGCGGAAGAGTTGCCCACCCCTGACCCCAAGATTTCTAATAACTTCTCGTACCTTTTTCCTTCCCAAAACTTTATTTCCTTTTTTTTCGTAGAAAACCCTTCCACACATAATCCCCAAAGATGACATAGGCCCTGAGGCAATTTTTTTTCTCAGGTTCTCCTAAGCGGAGCTAATGTATACAATTTAATAAATTTATATATTTAAATACTAACTAATATATATTTACTTTATTTAGAGACAATATTTAAATTTGATCTGTACATAAAGTAAGTTTAATAAATAAGCCTTTGTTTTCATTTTGTCAGTTTTCATTTACCAATCTGTGTACTTCGTGGAAATTTAATGGTGCTTATATTGTAACTCCAAAGTAACCCCTTTTCACAGAGGTATTTCTTTGTCAACTAAATTCGCGATAAAATCTAATGAACCGAAATTCAATACGCGTGAAAGAGAAGCCTCGTAATAAGCGGTTAATTCTGCGGTTACCTCGAATCAATTGGGGGGAGGGAGACGCCAAGTGTTGTCGGTTTAAATTACAGGTAATTATGGCTTTAATTCCTCCCAGGTGATAAAATGTATCCAATTATTGTATGGGAATTGTGATAAGGATGTGGAGAAAGAAAATGATATTTTGTAAGGAAGATTCATGATTTGATTGTGGTTAATATTTTGAATTTAAATTAGATTGTAATAATATCTTGCGAAGGGTTTTTACTAGAAAATAATAAAAATACATTTTACAACGAATATCCAAGGTGGGGAAAAAATAATGTTATGATATGAATATGTTATAATTTTTGCAAATCGCGTAAAATGTCATCTTGCTTCGATATTTATCTTGTATACATATTTTTTTTGTGTTTCTTTATTCATAAAAATTTAAATGATTACAGTTTTTGGTTTCTACAGCCACCATACTAGGCACATGACCGTATTATGGTAGCCATATTTCTTTAGATTACAATGTTGAGATGTTAGGATATACAGAAATAAGAGAGAGAAAAAAATATATAAAATAAAAATTAGAAGAAGAAAACATATGGATAGAATGGAATAAAAGAGCAGTTAATTTAATTTAGTGACACGAGACATTCTTTGCAATAGTTCCTTCCCTTTACCAATGGCCAATTCTGAATATTTTTATATAAAGATGTTTTTTATATATACATTAGTAATTAGTTGACAACAAGCAATGAAGCGATACCCACCTGACGAGCGTGGAATTATTTTTAATGCTTATTTGATCAATTTCGATTGTTTTGATTGTTTTAACGCAGGTGGGGCAAAAGTATTGTTATAATGTGAATTTTAAATATTTTGTTGGAAAAAAAAAAAAAGGTCACTGTTTTCGCGATAATTTATTCGAAGGTTCGCACGAGACCCACAGCAAAACGCATAATTGTTCGCGCACACGGTGCAGGACGACGAAATTCATGCTGTGTTAAAACAATAGACTGGAAATTGGTCAAATAATTAGTAACAATAATTCCGCATTCTTCAGGTGTGCATCGCTACATTGCTTGTTTTCAACTAATTCCCTATATGAATATAACATAAATTTAAAAGCACAATGAAATTAGCTAAAACGTGTCTAAAATAATGTAAATAGCAATAAAAACATTATATTATGTACTTATTTGGAGAATAAATTCTCATTTATGCGAAATGAATGAGATTTAGGTTATTAATTATCAATCTGATCGGCACTGGCGTTCCGGGCGGAATCTATGACACCAGAGCCGAGCCGTAGCGTTTAGACTCGTGGCTTGGAATGACGATTTAAAAAAATTACAAACAACATATACGAAAACTTTTTTATTTGAATATAATGTTTTAATGATATCGAGATAGGTATTTGAAGTAATTAATCTGATGAAAGAACTGTAAATATGTATCTATGTACAATAGTTGACCAAATGAAATATGTATATAGAATAAAAAAAAAAAACTTTACTTATTAGGACATCCATAAAAATGTTTTCACATGAATCGTCCACGTGCCGCCCTTCAATAATTATCTGTCTCGAATTATGCACAATCTAAATATTCCTCGGGGGGTAGGGTATCCGCTACAAAGCCTGAAAATTGACTGAAAGAAAATAATTATTTCGGCAAATTCCGGCGAATTTATCTCTAAGTATGGCGATACCGGTCGTAAAGCTGGCACCACTCTCAAACATTGCTAAAAACATTAACCATTTAACTGTTTCATACAAACCCATCCCTTTCTCCACCCCATCCCCTTTGAGGGATCCCCTCTCCTCGCACTTCTTCCACTCGCCCACGGAAACCTAATACACTCGAATTTATCATATTTAATACCAGTACGACGCCTATTTGAGTACTAATTGCTAATAATGTTAAGAATGATAAGGAACATACCATGGAAGATAAAATGAACCGAGTTTTACAGAAAGGAGCCAGTCCTAATGAAAAAAATTATGCATTTGGTAAGTTTATAAAATTATTCGTGACAAATATTTATAATCTACTATTATTTGTTATTGCTACTACCTGTTTATACCAACATATATTTTAAATTTACCATTTCTCATTTAAAAGCTTAGGATCACAGGGGCCTAACTACAAAACTGGCGTTTTGAGTTAAGCTTGGTTTCGGTAATGCCATCATCATGTTCATTAGCGACACGATGTTTTATCTAGTACATTTAGCTGTTTAAGAAATACAGTTGGGTATATGAGCATTCCAATTTTTATTTGCATTTATTTCAAAACAATTGTGAGGTATTCACTATAAAAAAAATAAAAATAAATGTTTTTGTAGATAGGCTTATGTGATCCTCAACCCCCGAATTGTACTTCTCTATGTGTTGCTTTAACTTTAAAAAGTGAAAAATTTGCTTTTAAGCTAACGTTTATATATTTGTTTACTTATTAGAATAACGTTGTATTGCTTTATTTATTTACTAATAATTTCTATTCATGTATTAGGAACTATTTTTTTGTGTCATCAACTTCCCCCCTAATGGGGTGGTTGGATCCCCGTCCCTGCTAAAATGCAGGTGGCTTTTGATCACTGTTATCTTTCCCTTTAAATTTATAGATTATTGATGTTTTCGTATTTGTACTATATTATTCCAACTGTTAATATGAATTTGTTTGAAGTTATCATTTGTTTTCGGTTGTTATTACTGTTACTAGTGAATAAATATTCCATCATCCACATAAAATTATATGTTACTAATTCCTAGTATGAAAAAACATTTGCGGATCTAAAATCGTTTTTAAATAAATGTAGCTTCGTTTAATTTAAAAAAAAATTGAGTCCTTGTAATGCGCCTTGAAAGAGTAACCATTTGTTACTTATGACAGGACGGGAAGGGGTTTAGTCCCCTGAACTGAATCTTTGTATGTTTTAAAGTTGTAGTCTTCTCTGTACATAATATATTGGTGTAAAACTGCTTTGTGGAGATCATGTAAAAAACAATATCTTTGAGTTGAACTTTAAATTTCACTGCCAGCAACCCGAACGTTTATTGTCTGTTTAAAATTTATTTATTATTAGAGATCAAAAATTGCAGTTTACTAATTTTGTGGGAAAAGATAAAAGATAAAATTGCCAACATATATTATTATATAGAAGATTTAATATTTTTTGGAAATTTAGAATTTGCTATCTTATTTATAAAATACTTTTTAGTCGATGGCTCGGGGGACATTCAAAATATACCAGCGAAACGTTCTGCAAAATCTAGATTTTGCAAAATTTCGATTATAAATGAAAAATAGGCATTTTGCATTCGTACTCATTTGGTTTAAACAGTTATGGCTTCGAACATGTTCGTTAAATTTATCAAACTGGTATTAAATATGTCTTAGATTTGTTATAATTTTCATACAAGTATTTCATATATTTCAATTGCATTGTTTGAATAAGTTCCTAGGTAAAAAACAAAATCTTTGATGGAATAAAATGTAATTATTATTTATAGTTAGACAATGCCGATAAGCGCCTTTAAGGTGATTTTCCAAAAAAATATTAAGAGTAAAGGCCTGGACATGCTACCGCCAATTTACGAAGTCAGTACTGTCACTATGTAAACTTCACTGTTTAAAATAGTGTGATCACTCTGTTTATTTAATGTTTGCGGTAAAACTACATAAAACTAGGCAGTAAAAACGAGTCAACAATAACAATCGCCAACATTTTAAAAGTGTCATTGCTCGATGGCACTGACTTGATCACGTGACACTTGATCCGTCGCACGCCAAGACATGTACTGAAGTCAGCTTTGTAGTTTACATATGGCGACACATTCATTATTAGAAATTTTATCATAATATATGTGAATTTATTTGTTTTTTCTGTAGTCTGACCATATTCTGCTAAACCTTAACGAGATATACCTAGTAATTTCTTGGCAGTGGTCTCTTTCTCTCTCGGGGTAATTAACAGGGGTTGAAAGAGCACGGGATGTTTTGACGGCTGGTTTCGAAGCCATCGCTGGAACAAATTTCTTGTTGGTGATATTTTGAGAAGTCGAAAGAGGATGGGTTCTAAATTTTCCACTTATTTTGCCGTCTGTAATGTGTTAAGGGGGTTTGGAATCGCAATTGGAGACCTGCAACGTAAAATATTTTTTAAATAATCGTAAAATATGACGGTTCATCATAAATATTCAATCTTTATGAAGCTTTATATAAAAGTAGGTATGGTTCGTAATCGATCAAATTTGATTAAAAACTGTCATCGACTTTTAATAATCAATTTCGGAGGCGGGACCGCCGCCCCGGGAACCAATTATTGGATATCCAACACCTCTGCCATAGGTCACTCTAAGTGGTTCGAAATGTTTGGTGATTTAGCAGGGGTTCCTGGGTTCATCGGGTGAGGTGTGTTCAGGATAAACCTGCCCACCAGCTGCATGAGAGGCTGGTTTGGGGAGACCCTTGGACCTCTGCAACTAGTCTCGTAACCCATCGCCTTACGCGGCAGTAGGAGGAACTGGATATACTGATCCCTAGATTCTTACCAATCACTCATATCCTTATCTTCTCAGAACTTTCTCTCATTAAAAAAACCCTCCACAAAGCATCCCAAAAGATGAGAGGGCCTCCTGTGGGGGGTTAATGTTAAAAAAATATGGTTGCGGTCTATAAAATACTCATAAATTTTCTTCTTTATTAAATACTTAACCGGTTTTGCAAATTTCTTATTTTTTGATTTTTTTTACTTTACCACTGACTGTAATAATAATCATAGCATGTAGTTGAAAATATATATAAAATAAACATAAATATAAAATATATATCGGTCTAAGAGCGAGGTCGACAGCCGTGTACATCAGGCTAGGCTTGCATTCAATAAAAGGTCGAAAATAATAGAATCGAATAATATAGACCTAAAACTGAGAATACTCCTCATCAAGACCTATGTATGGAGTATCTTGATGTACGGCTGCGAAACATGGTGCCTATCCGAAAGAGATAAACGGAGACTAGAGGCTTTTGAGATGTGGTCCTATAGAAGACTGTTAGGAATTTCCTGAAGAGACCATATTACAAATGAGGAGGTTCTCCAAAGAATCGAAGGAGGAAGGCACCTGCTCAGGACCTTGTCCAAAAGGCGTGCAAGATGGATCGGCCATGTTATACGACAAGAAGGCCTCTTGCATGTCATAATGGAGGGTATGACCGAGGAAACCAACTCTAGGGGACGCCCACGCCGAGAGTACCTGGTGGACGTGCGCTGCTCATCATATGCAGAAGTCAAAAGAGCCGCACAAGACAGGGAAGAATGGAAGAGGAGATTAGATGAAATTGCTGCAAACCAATCCCAGGATTGGAACCAGAGAGAGAGAGAGTAGTTAAAAAATATTTGTGTTAGTAAGTTCTCTGGTTTTAATTATTTATTATTTTTTTATAAGTCTTAGTTGTAAGTCACTAGCTAATAATTTTAGATGTAAGTCACTGTATTTAGTTATAGGTCACTAGTTATAAATCTTAGTTGGAAGTTATAAGTTATATAAGTTCAGACGATAAGTTAAACGGCACTCAATATTGAAAATTTCCATTCGACGTCTTCTATTCCAAATAAATTTATAGCAGTTTTGTGAACAATGAACCTCGCGTCCAAAAAAGTAATTTTCTCTAATTTAATAAATCATATCCAACTTTTTTTCTGACATGACAAGATTTGTAAGTAGGTACGTACTTAAATACCTACCTATATTATTAGAAAACATATATTATATTTATCTTGTTGAAGATCTTATCTTTCCCAAGAAACGTCACTATCTCAATGACAATTTTTTTTCTTCAAGTTTTTTCAGTTAAATTGGTGTTATAACTACACAGGTTGTCCGGGGGTAATGTACGCTAACTTTGGAAGGTTGATTCTACATGATGGCAACTAAAAAAGATTTAAAAAACATCTTTCGAAATTACAATGTAAATTTTCCCATTTAAAAATATTTGTCCATAGAAGAATATTTATACATTTTTGCAACTGTTGATGATGTTTTGTGTATATGGACAGGGACTAAGCGTCAACTGAATTCCTTCCTCAAACTTATAAACTCTTTTCATAATAAGATTAAATTCACATTAGAAATAGGCATAAATTCAACCTTAAATTTTTTAGACCTTACCTTATCGATCGTTAATAACAGAATTAATTTTAACATTTTTCGTAAACCCTCCTATACTGACGTTGTCATACACAGCACCTCCAATCACCCTATTTCACATAAGCACTCCGCATTCCATTCAATGGTCCATCGTTTAGTCACAATTCCAATGTCCGATAGTAATTTTGATAGTGAACTAAAACTAATTAAAAACATAGCAGTAAATAATGGCTATGAATCAAATTTTATAGATTTAATCTTAAATAAAAAGCTAAAACAAATAGCCATTAATCGCTTCCTCTTTGCTAGTCCTTGTCCTCAAATCAATGATAATAATATTAATTATCAATGGCGGCGAATTTTATTTATTAATCACTTTTCTACCTTAAGTGTAAAAAACCTTCCTTCTGAAGTCAAACCGGCCTTTTATACTAATAACAATATAGGTAAATTTCTAATTAATTCTAAAGATAAGGACGATAAATTAAGTCATTCGGGGATTTATAAATTAAATTGCAATAATTGTTCGGCTTTCTATATCGGTAAGACATCACGTAATGTTAATATTAGGATAAAGGAGCATCTTCGTTGCCTCAATAATAACGGGTTTTCCGAATTCGCAAATCATTTGATCGATAAAGATCATACATTCTGTCATAGCACCGGTGCTAACATCTTAGGGGAAGGGAGGGCAAGATGGAAGGCTTAACGTTAAGATGTAAAAAAAAATATAACAACATAATATCAATAATTTACTTTAATAAGTCTTCAGAGAGATCTTACATGCTTATAAAATTGAGTTATTAAAAATAATTAAAATTGAGTATAAAATCTGTTACGACCCATAAAACAAAAACAGAAAATATTCCATCTTGCCCTAACCCTGAGGGCAGGATGGAAAGCTTATAAGGGCAAGATGGAATGAATAGGATATCCTTACATTTTACAGTTGACACATAAAAGACAACCGTTTTCAATGTCTGAACATAGTTCATGTGCCCAACCACAACACTGTGGAAACTGTACCAAGTCCTCTGTGGGCGGTTCCACATATGCTTCTCCACATAATACACACAACACATCGTCTTGTGTTGACTGCTCCGGATGTTGTAGTATGTTCTCATCTTTTTCTGTCATTTTCCCCTTTCTTTTACCCTTTCCTTTGCCCTTTCCTTTGTTTTCCTTGCCATTGATGACCGGATTAAGGACTAATTTTGGTTTCGCTTTCAGCTCCTTATTTTTTTCAATAGTTTCTTGGAATGAAGAACTAGTTAGGATTTCTGATTTTTTACATCTCAATTTTCGCTTCTTTACTGTAGGAGTAACTTTTGGTGATAGAAGTATTTTAATTGGAGAAATTTAGTACGAGGTGGATGGTTGTTCCAAACTCTTATCAATAACACCTAAACTTGTTTTAAATATACTGTCTTCTCACATCGTATTCTGTGTATTATCAAAATTAAGTTGCACTTCTTCATCTTGTTTTTTTTTCATAACCATCATGAACAGTAGATGTTTCATTGGTAATATTGTCTACAATATTGACGTTTATTGACGAATAATCATTTGTGTCGTCATTTTAGTCTCCCTCATCAGTCACAGTTAAATTTTGTTCGCCTTCAATTACTGGAGCGTTTTCATAAAAAGTGGCCGATGCAAAGTCTAAATCTGTAAACAAATGTCTATATATGGGAAGATGCCAGCCTTTCTGAACCCACTAGTGGCATTTTGCACAGTAGCACTTTTGTTCATAGGCGATTCGTACTAGCCTAGCTATATCAAACTGATTTAATCTTCTTCCAGGATGATTCTTTTGAAAAGTGTCAGGGCTTGCTCAAAAGCCACTTCCAAGAGACGTCCAATGGTTACAGCTTGTGGCTTGGTGGGGGGGAATACTGAGCATGAATATATATTTTTCTCGAGCTAAATTTAAAGCTTCTAGATTTTGATGAGTAACATGATTATCTGGAATTAATTAAACAAGTCTATCTGCTGTTGGTCTTGTTTTCTCAATAAATATTTGTAGCTGTAAGCTGCGCGTATTGTAGTAGTTACAGCTTCGTCCATCACTATCGGCATTGTTTCTTCAGTTCAAGATCCTATGTTTCTCTTTGTAATATACTTGAACACCATCTATAAAGAGAATCATTATCAATTAGTTGAAAAAAATTAAAACAGAAATCAAAATAATTGCACGTGGGCAAAATGGAAACTATTCCATCTTGCCCTAAAATGAAATTTTCCATCTTGCCCACAAGCTAACTTCCAATAATAATATCAATTTCTTATAAAATCCTTTAATTTTTTTCCTCTTTAAATATCGATTCATAAATCTATTCCTTATAGTTAGTGTTTATAAAAACAAAATGGTAGTATTACTTACTTTCTATGCGTAATCACACTTT
Source organism: Hesperophylax consimilis (assembly GCF_061612785.1). Classification (NCBI taxonomy): domain Eukaryota; kingdom Metazoa; phylum Arthropoda; class Insecta; order Trichoptera; family Limnephilidae; genus Hesperophylax; species Hesperophylax consimilis. The sequence continues at coordinate 18,283,344 of NC_142857.1, forward strand.
TAAAGTCCACTGATTTTGTAAGAATTCGTCGCGAAAATACAAAACACGCGTGCAAGTCGCTTGGTGGCGCGAGCCGAACCGAGTCACCGGACATAAATACAACATGGCCGCTTATATCTGTGTGCGTAGAGACACGGGCACTTTGTCGCAAGGTTGGCGATAGGTAGATAGTTTCCATCTTGCCCGCTCCTTCCATCTTGCCCTCCCTTCCCCTACATAAAAACGGGCATGGTAACAGACTAAACAACTTAGAGGCACTAGAAATTAAAAAAGCTGTAAAAACCAAAAGTCAGATACTTAATAATCAATTAGACATATCAAGTAGTCCAATATTAGGTCTGTTTCCAATAAACCCATAAAAAAATCCCAGTTCTCCTTACCTCCTTACCACCATGCCAGTTGATGCTTTGTTTCTCCCGATTTATTGATATAACCCATTAGTCTACATAATTATCTAGCGGTTTTTCCATTACTTGTGCACTTATGTTAATGTATTTTATGACCGTCTTTGTGTTGCTTATATTTGTATCATGTTGTCTCCCTCTATATTTTGTTATATATATACACACATTATGTATTTCTTGTTTAGTATTAATTTGTACCCTGATGATGCTTAAGTAAAGCGAAACCGGTCGGTTCTTAAATTAATAAATATCGTGGTTTTAAAACAAAAAAGTATTTTATTTTATTGAAGAATATTTATTTTCCCATACAAACAATAACATTTTTTTACCTAAAAACTACCTTAAAACGTTGGAATTTCGAAAAGAGTTTTTGCCTTTTTTACTTTGTACTACCATGTAGAATCACCCTCCGATGTTTCCACCCCTGTATAAATTAGCAAATAGTATTATTATTATTAAAAAGCTCAATAAATGTTATCCATCCAGTTAAAGTAAGGCTTGGTCAAATAATAAATTAAATACAGTAGATTTTAGAAACCGGAAAAGGAACGTACAAACAAATTTACAGACAGATAAAATGCCAAACGTTCGAGTTAAATCAGGACTTTGCTATGCTCAGTCGAAAGCTCTCACTCGTTCGTAAAAACGGGTGTACATTTATTAATTAACATTTCTGTCTCTTACAACAAATTTATTTCATCTGTGCGGGAAAAAACTTTGCAAATTGTTTGATTTTTCTTGTACAGTTATTTTCTTTCAAATTCCGTTGCACTTTCCTTATTCGTGTCCCGATATTGTTACGAATAATGTATTTGCCGGTCCCGGCCCCCACTAATAAACAGCGATGGCAGTGTTTTGCAAACAGAATTGAAGCAAGAGGAACCATTTCTTAAATAATGCTTGCCCCCATACCTCTTCTCCTTATGCCCCCCAGTTCCTTACAGCGGTACTCTTAGGGAATGTGATACCGGTTTATGATAAATATCGGTTTTTGGTTTATGGTTATTTTTCCATTTATTGAAATCAAAGTCAATAAATGGAAAAATATTTATATACAGATAAATTCATTTTAAATCATTTTATTTTTACACATCTCTACCGGTTTCAGAAGTGTCCTTTATTAGGATAATATTAAATAACATAATATACAACATTTAGAAAGACAAATATTTAGTGTACTGTTCCGTGGTTCTAATATTTACTTTTTTAGTTATTGTTGGCCGAATTACAACTGCCGAGTGCTCGGCTTCAACTTATTACGGTGAATAGAGGTGATCACATGTAGATGAGACAGTGGGCAAGTCAGTTCATTGAGATTAGTTTAAAGTGCTGTTAACTTGGTTTTGCGATGGATTGATAGATTATATCAGTATCGCCCTAGCTCGGCAGAATACTAGGCCGAGTACTGACTAGTGATCATATCAACTAAACACCCGGCCGAATGCACTATCTCGGCAGATGTAATTCAGGCATTAGATACTACGTAGAACAATGAACAGTATCCGGTCTCAAAAAATCTCACAATTTATGGTGAAATAATCCAATTTAAATGATCCAAAAAACTGGCTACCCATAATTCTTCATTTGAGTAATATGTATTTTGATCATCTCTAATTTTTTTTTACCGATTAACCGGTAACCGGTAACCGTTAAAACCGGTATCACATCCCTATCGGTTCACCCTCAGAAAGGGTGGGGTATTCTACTACACAACAGCACGTCTCTTTGTTTTACGGCTGTATCTGATACGGCAGTTAATCAGCGTATTTACGATGTATTTTATCTTTAATTGTTCGCAAGAATCGCGCATCGGTCTTTATTCGGCTTATTTGTCATAATACGATGGTACACGCGGTACGTACTGTTGTATTTTAACACAGCGGCAAAAATACAAAAGATTTTGTTTTTTAGTGAACTTATATTTTTACTGAAATTATTTAATATAATAAACCAATATGACATATTTTTGTATAAATTTATCTCAGCTATCTAACCGGAAGGGTCATCTTTTTTTACTGTAATTCATTTATTTTAAATTGAATAATTTATATATTTTTGGTTTGACTGAGGATTAAACCTTCCTCCCTGGGACTAGATTCAACCGCACTAACAAATGCGCCAAATTCCAACTGGGCAGGACCCACATTTATTTAATTTATGTACTGCTGTAATGTCATCAAATTTTCGTGATTTCCACCACACAAACAGATTGTATTTTCATCAACAATGAGTCTATCTGCCGATTTTTAGCTCGATCGGATCTCACGAAGTGGGTTAATTTTTACTTCCTAGATATGCATTAATTTATTGACGAAAAAAATGAAATTAAAATGGTGTATTTAAAGAACATGCAATCACTACAATAAGAAAATATTTGTCTCTAAAATAAATCCTAACTTTTTCTAAATTATTGATGTCTCTTGGAATTGCGTGAGGGATCGATTAATTAAACTTCGCTTAGTCAATGTATTTAACTCAGCATTCGCTCAGTTTTGATTGTTGAAGAAGATTGTTGGCAAAGTAAAACAAAATTTCAAAATAATGTTTTATTATATCAATTAGATTAGCCAACGAACTTACACAATGAAATTCGTATATTTCTAACATTTGTTAAGTTGTGTCACTTGAATTAACATTTTCCTGAGGGGTAATTTTGTACAGGTAGGTATTATTTCGTAGCAATTTATAAATATTCCAATAAAATACTCTTTGCTCATTTTTGTAAAAGTTTACTTTGCATAACTTGAAATTAATTTGTAAATATTAAAGCCCAGTTGTGAGTACATAAACAAAAATGAATTACATACAAGCAAACACCAAAGTACCCAAGTACCTAACCAATGCACATAAAGGTTAATTCAGACAAGAAAGGGTTAATATTTTCTGCGACCATTACTTACAACATAAATATCGCCCTTAATAAAGGTGGACCTTACCTTTAAAAGTAAAACTGGAATATAATATTACATATTAAATATTTACCCCCGGAGCACATTATGAAATTTTATATTCATTACATTAATCCGCCGAGAACAAAGAATGGACGCGGCAAACGAATGAAAATCTTAATAAAATTACAATTATTCCCACAAAGAAGCCACCACACAGAGACCCGCGCTCCTAAACCTAAAAGGTTGCGTTTTCACTCGTGAGGAAAGCAACATATGAAAATGCGGTCGAAAAATAATAATGGGGGTGAGGGTGCGCGAAAGAAAGGTGAAGGCAAAATAGCTTCCGACAAAATAGCTTCAATGGAAAGAATCTATTTTGAAACTGCCAATTTTCAGTAGAATTCTATTGAAATTTTGTGACTATATTCACGTTTCTTCAAATTAGCTTCAATGGAAAGGAATATCAGTAAGGTATGTTTTAACTTATGCTAGGGTATTTATTGCACCTTAATCAGGAAAACCTTTATATCACAAATCATAATTTTTTTTGATTTTATTGGTAGCATTAAGCTGACCTATATTTTTCATGTCTCAGGTAATATTGTAGAGTGAAAATCCTTCTTATGAAAATATTTAATATTTTTTAACGACTAAAACGATTTAGGCGACATTTACATTAGTATGCGTCCGTGTTTTTTTCGTTGAATTATTTTAATTTATTAACCTATTGGATAGTTTTAATAATTTATAATTTAATTTATAAATGTTATTCTTTATTTTTTTTGACTACCAAACGTTGTACTTATTCTTATCTTTTAATTTTTGGTTTAAAATTTCCACTCTCTCGATATGTCAAATATCATAATTATTTTCTGTTATTTTGTGTGTGTTTTTTAATTGTTTTGGTTTTTCATTGTTTCATTTTATATCTTCTATTGGTCCTCTAAACAGAAAATGAGTACAAAACTTTGTGTTTAATTCTATCATAGAAACGTGACAAAAATACCAAAATACCTAAAATCAGGCTTGGCCTTTGATATTTTCTTGTACACATTTCCATGTATTTTTATAACTGTTCCAATGACATATATCAAACACTTTCACAAAAAATACTGAGAAGTAGCATAATTGTCATAAAATTTCACTTAATCACTAAACTTTTTTTATTATTTTTCGGAATAACTTATTGAGTAAAACCTCAAATTATAATATTTAAATATTGAAGACAATATTAGTGATTTTTAAACGCAAATCTGAAACAGAAAAATCAGAAAAGGAAACGGTCACATCTGGGACTCGAACCCAGGACCCTTGTCTTTCCGGGACAATGCTCTACCAACTGCGCTAATGGGACCCTATCCTCATCGGTCACTTTTAACTGTATCATACTTCGAATAAGAACTACCAACGTTGTCTTCATTTTTTTCACCGCACATTTTATTGGCAACTATCTTTATGTATGATCGCAAGATTCAACCCGAACTAAATGCAATCCTAGACAGCGTCTTATAGATAAACCTATCTTATTGTTTTTATTTTTATTTTTAATGTGCGACATCTATTGACTTTTTCTGCAAGTCTAGAAATGAATTATTATTTTTCGGAATAACTTATTGAGTAAAACCTCAAATTATAATATTTAAATATTGAAGACAATATTAGTGATTTTTAAACGCAAATCTGAAACAGAAAAATCAGAAAAGGAAACGGTCACATCTGGGACTCGAACCCAGGACCCTTGTCTTTCCGGGACAATGCTCTACCAAGAAATTGAGCATTGTCCCGGAAAGACAAGGGTCCTGGGTTCGAGTCCCAGATGTGACCGTTTCCTTTTCTGATTTTTCTGTTTCAGATTTGCGTTTAAAAATCACTAATATTGTCTTCAATATTTAAATATTATAATTTGAGGTTTTACTCAATAAGTTATTCCGAAAAATAATAATTCATTTCTAGACTTGCAGAAAAAGTCAATAGATGTCGCACATTAAAAATAAAAATAAAAACAATAAGATAGGTTTATCTATAAGACGCTGTCTAGGATTGCATTTAGTTCGGGTTGAATCTTGCGATCATACATAAAGATAGTTGCCAATAAAATGTGCGGTGAAAAAAATGAAGACAACGTTGGTAGTTCTTATTCGAAGTATGATACAGTTAAAAGTGACCGATGAGGATAGGGTCCCATTAGCGCAGTTGTTAGAGCATTGTCCCGGAAAGACAAGGGTCCTGGGTTCGAGTCCCAGATGTGACCGTTTCCTTTTCTGATTTTTCTGTTTCAGATTTGCGTTTAAAAATCACTAATATTGTCTTCAATATTTAAACTTTTTTTACGTAACCAACAACTGATTACAGTTTATTTGAAGTTTGAAACCCAAAAGCTTTTTAGACTTAAGCTATTTCGTCGTCAGGTTTTCACCACGTCACTGCTAAAAAGATATTACAATATGAGATTTGATTAAATATTACAGTGGTCCGTTCCAGGGAATTTAGAATGGAGATTATTTAAATTTCTTCTTTCTATATGTGTGCTTCCGTCGGGAGTTGTGAGAGCCTTTTTTGCACCCTCGGGGGTTGAAAGAGTTGTGGACATTAAAGTTTTGTGATTTCTTTTGTGGGACAACACTTTTAAACATTAACTTAGTACCACAATGCTCGTATTTAAACGAGGACCGAATTAAAAAGGAATTAGCGGTCGAATTTGCCAATATATATACCCTTTATTGGCAAAAATTAAATTTTAATTTAAGTATGTTATTTATTGAAATACGTATTTTATACGAAGTAATATTTGTTTCTCTACATATATTCTCTTAATTGACAGTTCTGCTATTGGTGCCACTATTGAATTAAATGTGCCGACTAGGAACACAAGACAAAATTTAACATTCTTCTGCAATATATACATAACCATCTACTCAATAACCAATAGGATTACTGATCTTGGCAAAAAGTTTGGAGGTACTATTGATATATTTAATGACTCCATTTACTTAGCATAATCTAAACCAGCACTTTATTGAATACTACAAAATAGAGTAGCGTCGGTAATGTAGTTTTAGTGATTTGTAGTATTGTTATAGTTTCTATATTATTTGATGTTACTGTTAAATGTTTTTCTAATATCGTTTCATATTCAGTTTATCAGTTTACCGTTATATCGCTATTATATTACCGTTATATATAAATTTGTATATAATTTTAGATAGCTTACTAGGAATATTCTGTTCTTAACATACATGTTAAAGCCAGGCTGGGCGTAAAACCAAATAAAATATTTGCTTGATATTCATATATTATGATGTTACATCAAATATCACACTCAAGCATCACAATAAGAGCATTGGTATTGCAAGATATGGTTTTTTATTAAAAAAAAAAAAAACATTTTTTTCTGATCTAACCCAACCCGATTCGTATTAACATGTTTTATTTTATTTTTTATTTTTCCAAGTTTTAATTCTAATGATTGTCTGCTGTAAAACATAGATTTATATTTATTGTCAACAAGAGACATCTTATTTTGTAAAAGTTTCCATAATAGACTCTATAGCTCATGCTGAAAATAAGGTGGTAACTTTTTATATACGTTTTTTCAAATGCGAATATTGCACCAGAATCCTAACTGCTTCCAACCGTCTGGAGCCAGTGAAACTATGGCATCCCCAATCGGGGTATGTTGTAAGGCTAAAGGTAGTGGGGAGAGGAAAGAGATGGGGGAGAGGAAGGTGGGGAAGTACCTGGTTATTCAGATCTTGTTACCAACACGCCAAAGCCATATCAAGCAATGTTTTAATTCTGAATTTTACACAAGAGCGATATTGAATATTTTGAGTTTGTTTTTTTTCTGTCTGCCATATAAAAGCTCACTATGTAAATTAAATTCAAAATAAAATAACATAAAACATATTTAGCACTTTTACTATGGTGGCTTGAGGGAAATTCTCCATCTCATTGGCGTCGGCCTGGACAACGGTGTTTTCAGCTCTCCTGTAGCGCTGACTCGTCCCGGCTACTCTGTGGTGAATTAATGCAGAAAACCAATGCACCCTTCCCTCTGCGAACATCTGTGAGGCGCTGCATCGTCAAGGGAGGCCAAACAGCGCCCTGTATGCGTGGTTATACTATACTCGGAGTGTGTTCATTATGCCTTGTGTGTACCTTGTTCATAGTTCTCTAGTGTATAAGCTCATGCAGACGGCCGGCATAGTCCAGTGGTAACGCATTGGACTGCCATTCCGAAGGTCGCGGGTTCGAACCCGGCGTGCGCAAATAAATTTTATTTGATTAATTTGTGTTATTTCACAATTAATTGATTAAAATAATATATAGTATATTTGCGGCACGTTCCAGAGTGGAAGATACTACCAGTATCGCTCTGGTGTAAGACCACCATTCAGAATTGAAACGTTGCTCCAAATGGCCTTAGCCGTGTTTAGTGACTAGATCTGAATAGCCAGGTACTTCCCCACCTTCCTCTTTCCCTTCCCCACTTACCTTCAGCCTCACAACATCCCCCAATTGGGGATGCCATAGTCTCACTGGCTCCAGACGGGAGCAGTTGCGACTCTTGTGAGGTATTCACTATAAAAAATAAAAAAAATAAAAAAATTTTGAATCTCCTGACCAGCATGTTGGCTCGCTCAGTACTGTTCATTGGCATTCTTTGTCATTTTTATTATTGAGTGACGACATGCCCTAAATATTTTATTTCACTGAATATTTTGAGATTGGCTCCGCCGAGACATATGGAAGGAATGATAGCCTGACTAGTATTGATTTAAATATCAGCAGTGATGATTTTTTAGCATTGTACATTAGCCCGTGACTATGAACGTATGCTTCGCATATGGCCAGGAGTTTCCTCATTGCTCTTACCGATGGTGCAAGTATGACCATGTCGTCTGCATACGTAATATTGTTCATACATACCCCGGCAATGTGACATCCGATTCTTGTTTTGTTCAATTATTTACTGTGCTCATTCATATATATGTTGAACAGCACTGGGGACTTTGAGCCTTCTTGTCTAATGCCGCACTTTAGTTTAGCTGCTAAGGAAATCATTCCATCTGACTAAATTTTAATTCTGGTTGTACCATGTACTCAATATATTGACAATTCATGGTGGTGCTTGTCATTTGGTCAGTTTTTTCCATAACTGATTATAATTTTTAAAGCTTTGCTCAAATCAAGGAAGCATTAGTAGTTTTTTGGCTATATGGTATTCGATTCTTTGTAGTGTTCGTTTGTTTCATGCTGTATATGGCTGTATCAGTGGAGCATCCAGCATTGAAACTCATTTATGAGTCCTCTATTCATTCTCACTCTCTGTCCATTGAGTTGGTCTTTTGTTAAATTTATTTCACCTTTTCGAAGATTCTTGCAGTTATTGTGGCAATAGATATGGACCTGTAATTAATTAATTGACGTCAGTTTCAGTTGGCGGTTTTTTGGTATTATTATGGTTTTGGTCGGAGAATCTGAGCTCGATCATGGCAGTGAAGAGAGAGGCGAGCAGTGTTGTTAAGTTCTTCCTCGTATGCTTTACATGTTCTATGACAAGTCCATCGTGAATTGATGGATATTACATTTTAAAATACTATTTTAAAAGTTTTTTTCACAAAAAGTTAGTTTTTAGCTTAGTTCTCCTAAACTACGCAATGGATTTTGATAGGGTTTTCACTATCATTTTTCCGAAAGATTTATATGCAAGTACTATATATATTTATAGAAGGTAGAGAAAAGCCAAGCGACGCCGGGCACACGTCAACTATTATTAAACAAATAAACTTTACTTGCGCACCCGCTACCTCCAGATTAACAGTTGAGAGCCACACCCATCGACCACGGAAGTCGAAAGGTAAGGCTAAGTTAAAAATAACTATAAAGCGTGATCTAAATCTCACTCAGAAAATCAATGAAATTTTTTAGTGGTACACCTACACATTTTCTGCTGTATCATCCATATTTAATCCTACTGGCGTCCATCAAGCTAGACTAGAAGGCAAACTCGAATCCACCTTAGCGCTCGTGGATCCTTTATATCGGATTCGGAGCCTTTTTTGAGCCCTTCGCATTTTCAAAATAAATAAATTTCTCAAAATGATATTCTTAAAGCACTGTTTAAATTTCCCAAATACAGGGTGGCTGTTAATCTGCTTAACCTTTTAAATTGCCCCGAAAATATTCAAATTTAAATCGCGCAACCTTTCGTTCTCTTGTATGTGGAATATTATTATAATATTTGCTCAAGATTTGGGCATAATTATGCAAATGTCCACGAAATTCACAATACGTACGGATTAACACATCCGCACTGCATAAAATAACTTGATAATAATAATTATCTACTCCACTTTTGTCCCGTAACAATAAAATAAAATAATAAGTGTACTTGTGAAATTATATCAAAGGGCCATCTTTTGTACGTAGAACTTGGGTTGAAAGGGGAAAGACGGGTACAGCGGACACCATTTATTAAATTAAAAAACAAAACAAATCTCAGTGGCGGTTGGACAGAAATGCGTTTAATATTCATTGCGGAAATGTTTGAAATTTTCATTACGGGGACAAACAAAGAAGTACTAGGTGGGGAGAGAGGGGAGAGCGGGGCCGGCGGTCAGTTCCGTAGGAGAATTTCAAATCTTTCGCGGTCCGCGGCCCGGGGCGTGTGTTTTGTAATTATATTAAAATATTTTCTACATATTAAGTAAGAGAGGTATAGCCAAGTCGAAACAATCTACCAAAAGATGAGGATTCTCAAACTTTCTATTACTACGTTGAAATATTTTAACAATTTATCATAAATGTAAGAAAAGTTTTTCTAGAAAAATGCAATCTTGGGCACTGTTAATTAAAGTTTTTCATATCTTATCATTGAATAAAGATAATTTCTATTTCTTGTTCGCTGAGATAAAGGTCTCCACCTTTTCATTGTTTTCAAATGATATTATATTCAAGCAAGACCATATTTAGAGCTTTTCTTGATAACTCGAGATTTATTATCAATAAAATGATTATTGGTAGTTCTATGAACAGTAGACCTAGCGCAATGTTGATTTATCCGATTTGACAGCTCGTAACGCTTGTTTGAGCTCTGAAGGAGTAAAAAGGTATTATCCAACACGGCTACCATATTAACAAGGTTGACCGGATACGGAATACAAAAACGGGTACGGAAGACAAAATGCAAAGCGATTTAGTTATCAAGTCTTAAAGTCTAGTCATGTGGTCATATCAAGAAACACGTTAAAAATACTTGTTAGAATAAACCTGTTAATTTTGAATATTTAACAAAAAATATGGGATGTAAGTGAGTACTCAGTATTTTAAAATGAATAATATTTTTTAAAAGGTCTGTAAATAAGTAGTGTGGTTGACTTTGTCGGTACAGAGCGAGATAGATGAAAGACATATAAACGCCAATAAAGGTCCCCCTCTCACAACTCACCTGCTAGCTAGTAAAGACGTATCCGGAAACTTGCACACGGTTCTTCATAATCATACCACACATCATTATAAATAACAATATAACAGTGGCGCAGCCGGCAGGTATTTTAATTTTCATTGAAAATATGTACTCTTCACTTGTTCAGGATACTAAAATTCTACATAATAAAATAGTTTTAAAAATTATCGAACAGTTGCAGAATCTTGCTCGAGTACGAGTATGTAAGCAAGGGTTTGCTGACAGAAGAATTGGCGCAGAGGACAGAGAGGGGCTGGTTGGTTGCACGGACTTGGACAGGGTGCGGCGGGGGCAGGTAATGTATGTACCATTTTGCTGTTTCTTTCTGCTCAAACGTGGACAATGCAAACAGCGCCGATATTCATTTAGTCAAAGAATTAATAAGTTATTTTTAAAGTTACACTTTTGTTGAAATCTTATAATGATGGGAATGACTTATTGTTTTTCTTTCATTGGTTTGTTTATCTTTGATATCATTTTGTTAATATTATTTTAGGTTTTATTTCTTATTTAATTTTACCCTAACTTTGTACGTATAGATATATTTTTTGTCTGTTTTTTTAAGATACCCTTTTCTCTAAATTCCACTTTCTACATTTTTAGTATACAATATATGTACGAGCATAATATGTGTTAATATTTAATAATATTTGTGAGAAATCACCTCAAGGTCACTGTTATGCGAAAACGTTGAGTAAACATGTATTTTTTTAAAATAAAATGTGTGTTTTCCAAAAGTGTGCATTGAACTAATGCAGTAAAATAAAATAGGAATAAAAAATAAAATAATTGAAATTAAATTATTTAGCTTCATACAGAAGGCCCTGAGAAAATAATTCTTCTCAGCGCCTATGTCATATTTGGGGTTGCTGTGATGTTGGTCAATTTAGCGAAGAAAGGAGGGAAAGTTCTGGGAAGGAAAAAATTATTAGGGGTGGGTAGAGATCTGAGGGTCAGTGTGTCCAGGCGTCACGGACGTATCAATTCATCCCTCCCACTGCGGTGCAAAGCGATGTTAAAATCAAGGTCAAAAGGTCTCCTTAAACCTCTCCCTAAGACACGCAGGCAAGACTCGGTCAAACCTCACCACATGAACCGGGCACCCCTGCTAAGTTACTTAACGTACCGAACCGCTTGAGGTGACCTATGGCAGTCGTGGTGGTTATCCAATAAATGGTTCCTGGGGCGGTGGTATCCATTCTCGCCCCAATGGTATTTTAATATTTGAAAGTAATACATCATACTATCGGTGGGCCAAAAAATTATTGTTCTACCAAAAGTTTAGTTGCTCGATCACGCCTTAATCTTAAAATTTTATTATCTTTGAGGCTCATAGCTAAGAATTCGTTACTGACGTATACCAGTATCCAGTCGAAAAATCTTTGCGAATATCACGATGTTAGAATGCATAGCTCGATTACCTTCGAAATATTTTTCTTTGTTGCAAGTCGACTCGTAAAAGAACTTATAGCGTACTACTGATAGTTCCGTGTAACAATTCAATATTTCTCATAAACGACTCATGCAAGTGAAATGTTGGTTACAACAAAGCTCTTGGTGGCAGAACCGTATAGAAATTACAGATTACCTCGGCGCAGTAATCAGTTTGAGTGTTGAATATTTACACATTATCTTCACTCGTTGTTTAGAATGTTGTACAAACAAAGCAGCAGTCTCCTTGTCACATGAACATTTTTGGACTTGTCCTGTCAAGGTAATGCCCTACGTTCCTCTTCCTGCTGGTGGCCTAACTCATATGTCCCCTAAATGGCACCATCTGAGTAATATTTGGAATCGGGCTGCTAACAATATCACTCCTCATTTGATTTCACCTAATTACTTTGATTTCAAAGATTATAAGATACCTCACACACATCATGCTGATTTATTATCAGAAATAAAGATTTTGACAAAAAAAGTTTAAATCTGGAACGAAGCCAATTTGTAAATTAAATACTGGTAAATTATTTATTTAATTTATATTGTTAAGTAAAAAACCAATCACCAGTTTTAAATGTTTTCACATGAACTCTGTTGTGTTTAGAATCTTGGTCTGTGTCCAGAGACAAAACGTCTGGGACGTTTCCACATTGTCACATAGATCTTCAAACAAGATGAAATTTCCCCGAAATTATTAGGTAACTACGTACTCCGTACCCAATTTACTGAAAGACAAATAGAAACAAAATCGCGCAAATAAAATACATGGCGATAAAATTAAACCCTTTTCTGTATAACGCGGTCGGTGCTCGAAAGAATAAATAAAGGCGACCCGGCAGAAGACGTCAAATAAAATTACCGCATTATTTCATGCTGTTCCCTGAACAAATGTCATTTTCATAACCTCCTCTCTCTTTGTACGTTCTAATGTATTCACATGTACTGGCACGTATTTATTTTCCGACAAATAAATAACAGATACCTACTTTACTTTGTTATCTACCTACGCAGAAAGACTTCTGTCTCTTTCGAACCGAGTCAAGTCGAAACCTATATGGATATGACGCAGTGGCTGCTATTGCCAAGGAGCTCAAAATCAAAGTAAATGACAATAATAAATGTAACACTATAAAAGTATTGTTAAATTCAACTGGCTCGAATTTTTGTTCTTTGTATCACGTCTCATAAGTCACGTGGTGCAAGCGGATTCCATATCGCTCACCAAAAAATGTCGCCTGAGAACATCAATTATCTAAACGCGCAGAGCGTGAATTTTGACTATTTTATTTTATTTTATCGTTTCTTTACTACATTGTATCTTTTTTTTAAAGTTATAATTTTTAACCTCACTACGTTGAGGTTAATAATTTTACAAAATATTAAACAAAATAGTACAAAGATTATAAGAGATTTAAAATAGTACAAATATTAAAAAAAAATTCAAATATTAAGATAACAATATTGTTACATTGACGTTTCTGCGAATTGGATACATTGTATCGAAATTTCTCCGAAATGCGAGCGGCGCTCATCAATGCCTCGGAACTTTTCGGCAAGGTGGAAATACCCGAAGACACAATACATTTATTTGTCCCGCCGAGATGGCACCACTTTGCATACGGATAATTTCAGCAGGTTCACAAGCTTCAAAATTGCTAGAATTATTTACCCGGAATCAGGGATAGAATTTCGATATTTTTAGCGCACAGAGTACCGAGTACAATGCAAGCATCAACAATAAGACGAGGTTGACTCCAATTAGAACTTAGTTAGATAAATTATGTTTCAAACACAACTCATTATAATAAATATAGTTATTTGCATACATATTATATTATTTAAGATTCTCACAATCAAAAATATGTTAAGGTTGATTGATTTTTCTGATAATTTTGTGTACCGCTTTCCACTTCTTCATGGAAATCCTCTTCTATGCCATGATTATGGTAAAGATACTACAAGGCTGTTCGAAAAAATTGTATTAACTGATAGTTCCGAGAGCAACGTGGTTCATAATCCAAAAAAAAAATTATACCTGCTTATGACGTATAGGAATACTGTCAAATTATTAGATATATCGGAAGACAGAACACACACCAAAGCTGCTAGCTAAGTTATGAGATTGTGTTTTCACCGTATCACTTCCAAAAGTTTGATAGATAAAAGATTAATAGAATTCAGAACTCCTTGAATTCCGTGACAAACATAAAGAAATACAATTCTATAATAAAGCTACCCGAAGACATTAAAAAAATAAAGAAACTGAATTATGAATTATGTTCACTCAGTTTATCAATACAAGCATTGCGTAGATAAGAGAAGCGTAGTTTTGCAATTGAATTATGATATTATTACTATTATTAATTTTTATTACTCTGACAAAAAAAAATTGTATGGCAATTTAAAAAAGGCCTAGTTCGGTGATAGGTTTTTTTTATTTTCTTACTTCATTTAAAACATCTTTTTATTAATCAATTTATTTTTATTTCTAATATGGTTTCTATAACATAGAGAATTTTTAAAAATTTTGTTTTACCCTAACATGTCCTTTTCCCTTATGTGTTATTAATTGTTCTACAAAATATAATTTTTTTATTCTTACATAAAACACGTACGACTACCATAATACGGGCCTAGTACAGTAATTGAGAAAATCACCAAAATTGTATATTTCTCAAATTAATAAAATAAAAAAAATAAGGTTCATACCGTTTAAAAATATAATTTTAATTTATTAAAAAATATAATTTCTGAAGTAAATTTTTAATTCATTTGGTACATTTAATGAATTTATGCCGGCGTTCTTACAAAAATAGGTGAAATGGTAAGCATAGTTTCAATATATTTTTTAATTCTTACTATTTCTATTTCTGATACTGATAATTCGTGGAAGAGTTCCATTATAATGATTAGATTTCTATTTAACAGATTATTTTTCTGTTTATTTAATGATTTAAGGTATTCCCTAAATAAATTGTAAATTAATCTCAAAAATCAACGAAATTATGATTGCTTGAATTTCAGCTGTCTATAACAACAGGTACCAACGAAGATTCATAGAATTGTTTAATAATCATACTATTCCTATAAACCGCCACCCTCCTCCCTCGAAAGTTATATATATAGGATTTTCCAATAAGAGGTGTTATTTTGAATAGCCCGCTATTTCGGTAGATGTTACTTTTGAAGCTGTCATTTTTTTTTATGACATTTGACGAGTAAAAAATAAGCCATTAATAAAAAATTGAACGATACACGCTTCAACAACGCATTGAAATTATTTAAATTCACTATTATTAATTATTAGAATTCCATATTAGAGGCCCATTTCCACCTCAGTGGCTTTGTCAACAAGCAAAATTGTCGCATCTGGGGCTCGAAAAACCCAAGAGTTATTTTTGAAAAGCCTCTCTATCCTCAACGTGTGACTGTTTGGTGCGGTTTATGGTCCAGCGGAGTCATTGGACCTTACTTTTTCGAAAATGAGGCTGGAGCAACAGTTACGGTGAATGGATTGCGCTATCCAGAGATGATTAAAAAAATTTATAGTTGGAATTGGATGTATTAATCTGCACAAGGTTTCCTTTCAACAAGACGGCGCTAAGTGCCACATAAGCAACGAAAACATTGATCTTTTACGGGAAAAGTTTCTTTGAATATCAAAATAACACCTCTTATTGGAAAAACCTGTATATAAACACAGTTTATGGAACAATTGTATCAGTTTGAAGATGGCTATAATAAGCTGAAACCGATCACAGTCACCAAAGAAAAAAAGTTTTAAATTGTTTCAATACATACTTATGTATTTAAATTGTTTCAATACATACTTATGTTTTTAAATTGTTTCAATACATACTTATGTTTTTAAAATGTTTCAATACATACTTATGTTTTTAAATTGTTTCAATACATACTAATGTTTTTAAATTGTTTCAATACATACTTATGTATTTAAATTTATTCTGATTTTTCACGGGTATGTATAGCTATAGCTAGGTAGTGCGTTGTACATTTTTGCAGCATTATTGATTTGAAACATAAAATACTCAGAGCTTGCTAAGAACCTGCAACAATATTTCAGACCATTTTCGAACAATGATTATTCTAACCACCGAGTTGCAACTCTTATTTCCAGAAATCCAGTTAACCCTACACGGTCGCGCATGAATTTTTAATGCCAGTGGCCATTCAACCAACCACCGAAATGTTTTAATACAATACCGCGTAACCGGCAAATACAACTTTAAAATACACACCCCTTATTGAATATTTGATGTGGTCAAACACTACTGGCACTTAGAAACAGAAAGTGGCGCTTTTAGAAATAATAATCATATTGAGGGTTTGTAAAATTAAAGTTTTCATCATTATTTGTATAATACATTGTAATGTTAACGCGCTCATTAATTATTTGAAGTCTGTAGGGTTAAGCGGGAATAAGGGATTTGAGAACGATCGTGTGGACCTTAGTCTTTCATTAACGGTGGATGTCGCTTTGTTCGTTACTTAGTTCAAAGTATTTTGAAAAGTTTGTAAATTTATCCAAAACCACTAGTTTTTAAAGGAGAAATTATAGATCGGTCGTTTGGTTTTTTTATGTTAACTCCCAACCGTCTGGTACCATTGAGACTATAACATTACCCAATTGGGTTATATTGTGAAGCTGAAGGCAGTGGGAAATGGAAAGAAGATAGAAAAGAGGAAGGTGGGGGAGTACCTGGCTATTCAGATCTGGACACCAAACACGGCTAAAGATATTTCAAGCAAAGTTTCAAATCTGAGTGTTGTTCTTACAAGAGGGCGATACTAAGAGTATCTTCCACTCTGGTGCTAAAAAAGGATGCTTAAAACAAATTCTACTCTAATTCTGAATTTTTCCTCATTCAAATTTTTTCTGGGGTACAGATTACGGATCCGAAATTTGCCAACAAAAATATATTGGAATTTGTGTTAGATACAGCCGAAAACATGAAAAAAATTCCCTGTATTTTTAATTATATTTGAAAAACTATCAACTTTTGGAACTATTTGCACTAAAATAATCTTATTAAAATTATATAGAACAACTACATTCACAGATATAACACAACAACGTGTAATGACAAAACAGACAACAAACAAAACAACAAAAAAGGATAAAGCCAATACAAGAAACTGTTTTTTTTTATTGCTGGCAATCCGGGCGTTTATTGCAATAACATAATCAAAATTACAAACATGAAAGTAACCCGCCTCACTAGAAGATTCCTGTTCTGAGAAGTTTACTACTACATTTACTACCATGCACCAATTGATAGATTCAAGCTGGATTGGAGGTGCCATAATAATCAATAGATAATTAAATAAATAATTACAAACGCATTAATGTGTGTATTTAATTAGATATAAATTGGAAATATGCAAACATGGATGTTCAAATGGCTAAAACCAAACTAACACATAAAATAAACATTTTATGTTATGTATTAGTTTGACGTTTATCGTTTAGGTACAATTGATGAATATTTGACTTACTAGTTGAACGTTAGTGAATATTTGACTTACTAGTTGAACTTTGATGAATATTTGACTTACTAGTTAAACTTTGATGAATATTTGACTTACTAGTTGAACGTTAATGAATATTTGACTTACTAATTGAACTTTGATGAATATTTGACTTACTAGTTAAACTTTGATGAATATTTGACTTACTAGTTGAACGTTAGTGAATATTTGACTTACTAGTTGAACTTTTATGAATATTCAACTTACTAGTTGAACTTTAATGAATATTTGACTTACTAGTTGAACTTTGATGAATATTTGACTTACTAGTTAAACTTTGATGAATATTTGACTTACTTGTAGAGCAGATTTAACAACAACTAACTATCCTAGCATTATGCACTGAAATGATCTGAATTATCGTTTTAAGTAAATACACATTTTCTACCGTAAAGTACTATGTACAAATAAAACTTTTACCTGTTTTATATTAGGAATAAACTTGCCTTGACTAAAAGGGTTGATGTTGAAGAACTCGTTGAGCTTTGATTTCGGAAGTATGGGTACCACTGTGTGCCGACCGGGAAAAGGCCACTTTCAAAGTAAGAATTTATTGAAAAACAACTAAAAGTGTTCAAATTCAGTGATTTTTAATTTATCACAATAATTAGGTAACTAGTATCGTTAGTAACAAAGCAAGAAGGTTGTCAAGAAATAATCATTAAAATAAATCTTTATTTATTTATTTTATGATAACAAACGATTACACACCAATATATTATAAAGAAGATAACAAAGAAAATAATAGCTAAACAATTACACACCAATATATTATAAAGAAGATTACAAAGAAAATAATAGCTTAACGATTACACACCAATATATTATAAAGAAATTACAAAGAAAATAATAGCTAAACTATTACACACCAATATATTATAAAGAAGATTACAAAGAAAATAATAGCTAAACGATTACACACCAATATATTATTATAAAGAAGATTACAAATAAATTTATCAAAATTATAAATTTTGATTAAAATATTAGAATACTTAAATAAACACCAACGATTATTTAAATTTATTGTACCTTTACTCCTGATGAAGCAAACATTGTTCGCGAAATGTGTAGATTGTTATATATACATAAAAAGTTCTGCATACTTAGTCATTTGTCATTTTATAAAAATAAATAAACACAAACTAATAACCGGTTAGAAGAACTTTTCTTCGAAAAATTAAACATAAGATTTATATCAGCAAGTTATTTTTACGTTTAGCACACACTTACAAAACTTCCAGATGGAGGAAATTTAAGTGTTAACTATTTTTTATTTTAATACGATTACGTATTATTGGTAAATTTAACGATGAATTTTAATAACAAGCGTGAATGACTTCAAATGTTATTTATTTAAAGTAACAACTAAAACGTTATTTAAAATTAAAAACTAAACGAAAAACTTTTATTTAGGTGTACGAATACTCAACCGGAGAATTCCATATTTCGATATAAAATGGAATAAGCATATGATTCAATACAGAAACCGCGAAAACAGTCTGTGGAAAAGGAAGTCTGTAATAAACCGTAACTGCATTTCTACCCCGCTGCAAAAACACCCCTATAAACAAACATCCATCTCTTACACCCTGCCTTAAAAATCCACGAGGAGAAAAGAGAGGAAGCTATTCTCAGCGGCAATTGCGAACTCGAATCCACAAATGAGAGTTCACTTGTTTAATTTGCATCGATGACTCCGGATTTCAGTGGAACGTACGTCTGGAAAATTCGAAAAACAAATTTGAATTTCGAACGCCACGAATCACAAATTTGAATTTAATTAATGAAAGTTCCGATAACATGAGTTTTCGAGTGATGTATACTTTGATAATGAGGAAAATTTAATACGTTTTATTTTACCTTCACGTGAAAAACATAATATTTACTAGAGAAAATATAAATTATTATCAGTGGTGTAGCTATAGCATTCACGAGAGGGGGGGGGGGGTGGAAAATATATAAGAAAGTTTTTTGGAACCTTACTTCCCACATCTTATTATTTACATCGCATTGATAAAAAAGAGATGGTTAGTATAATATTGTTGTATTTTCGAAGACACAATACTTTGTCATTTATTATATAAAGTTGAATGTCTATTTGTGGCGTGCGGGCAGCGTGGATTAGATTTGTATCCAAATATACAGTTTAATTCTAAGGTTGATGAAAATTAGCACACTTGACCTAGAAAACAAGAGAAAAGTCACTGTCTACTTGAGAGTTTGAAAAACCACCCCATCCCATTTTCTACCCCCTAAAGCTGTGTTTTGATGGTATTTGATGATTGTTTTAACATTTGACATAGAAAAAGAAACGAAAATTACTGTATACATCTGATTAAGAAAAAATCTGCATAAAATTCGGCAACTCCAGGGAGATAAGCTAGTTGGATATCAGGTATTTTTATATTTATTTGGTTGGGTGAACTCTTATCATATTTGGTCAATAATCGAATTGACTATTTTGAATGATTGACCGTTGGACAGTCGCCGATAAACGTCGATTCTCGACCTGTTTTGGCTTTTCAAAAGGCCAAATCCGCTTTCAGTCCGATTCATTCATCATCGATTCATCCGCCGTCATTCTGGTATCTTAAGCTTTTATCAGTTATTCGTAAATAAACTATATTAAAAATTAAGCAATTTCCATAGAAGCGTAGCTAAAGAAGATATAATTCCACAACATTCTATCTTAACGTATACTTTTTGCTTCATTGGCATTCAAACTCTTGACATGATCCGAATACATATTGTCTCACTTGGTCGTGCTCTGTCTTCCAGTCATATGAATCAAAATAATTAAACAATATTAACAAATAAATTCACATTTCAGGAACTAAATAAGATTCAAGTGAAAATAATACAAGATAATTTTATTACTGAGTAAGTAACATTTTTTGTCACTATCGTTACGGTATTAAGGCTTATTAATTTCGACTTGCTCCGAATTTCTACCAAAAAGACAAAATAATACACTTATTCCTTTATCATCCTTGAGTAGGTCTGCTTCGTGCTGAAAATCTATAGCCATTTATAATACACCTATAGCCATCTATAGCTATAACAATTCCCGCTAGTGATTTATGTTTGAGTGAACACCAGCTAGAGTAATTCAAATACCGGGAGATCACGACACATTCGTTTTTTAATATTTATAATATTTTATTGATGAGAAATAAGAATACAGAGCAAGGAAAACTATGCCGAAAAATCTGATATTTAAATTCAATCTGTGTTTTAAGTTAGGCATTAGAACCCGCTTATGATAAAGTACAAAAATACATCAGCGTAAGGCAACGCTCCAACACAGATACAGACAGTATTAATTTTTTACATTATACCCACACAGAATTTTACATTTTAAATTATTTCGTACAAATTACGCCAACAATGATAAACATTATTAAGCGAACTAATAGCCAATATGTATATCACACAAAAACTTTCGACTGACATTTTTTCACTTCTCCCACTAATACCTTCATAATCTTAGGACGTATATATCTCTATCTCACCGCTGTCATATTCGAAAACCCCTTTGAAAATACATTTTGTACTATACTAAGTATACGTCATCCATATAGTGTTTGACCTCTTTGTCTGTATAGCAAAGAGAAAGAATGGACATAGTTCGGGGACAAAATTTAAAGTGACCCACGGTAGGCATATATAATTGCTTCTCATTAGCACTGTAGATGGCATTGGAACCCGATATTATCGTACGAATCTGCACGAATATTAAAACTAAATTAATAATTGAGCAGTTTATCATTTTTTTTTTAAATATTAAGAGAATTATAAGAGCCACCACTGTATAAGCCTTTAAAAATATTTTTCTACATAAATTTAAGAAAAAAAAATTGTGATCAAATGAGAGGAAGTGCACAATATTAATCAATAAATGTATAAAAATATTTTTAGAGAAAAAAGGGAAGAAATAAATTAATTAATTCGAAAATGTTGTTAAACAGGACAATGAAAATGTACAATATAATGTAAGTATGTTGAGGTTGTTGTTTTTTATAGGAAAAAAGTTGCAATTTTTTACTTAATGT
This sequence comes from Hesperophylax consimilis, assembly GCF_061612785.1. Classification (NCBI taxonomy): domain Eukaryota; kingdom Metazoa; phylum Arthropoda; class Insecta; order Trichoptera; family Limnephilidae; genus Hesperophylax; species Hesperophylax consimilis. Next base: position 18,305,152 of record NC_142857.1, read on the forward strand.
ACAGCATGTTTCAAAGAATATGTTGAAATCCTTCAGGTATTGATTTTGATTTAACGACTGGAACATTCTTCTGATTGGATACCTGGCACCAGCACCACACCGACCCTGACACCAGCACCACCCTGACTCTGACATCAGCGTATAAATAGATAATTTAATTTAAAAATAGAAAAGTTATTAAAAATAGACAGACCCACAACATGTAATACACACAATGCAAAACTATTAACAGAATCTTATAAATTAGTTAAAACATAAGACCCACAACATGCAATTCACAATACAATACTTCACAGAATATTATATATTTGTTAAAACATAGAACGACCCACAGCATGCAATTCACAATACAATTCTATTCACAGAATCTTATATGTTAGTTAAAATATAGACTGACCCACAACATGCAATTCACAATACAATACTATTCACGGAATCTTATATATTAGTGAAAACATATACAGACCCACAACCGATATTAGTATTTTTGGTGACGATGTAAATTGTATAGAAATAATATATATTTTAATTTTTTTATAGGACCAACTTTTCTTTAATAAATTTTAAAGGTTTTATCAAAAAGATAATACTAACAAATCTAAATGAAACATGAAACAGAACAAAAAATACGGTTTTAACTGGGAATCGAACACAGAATCTATGTCTTACCGAGACAATGTCTTTAACCACTCGACTATTGGGACTTAGTAATTTTTATCGTCACGTATTTCAAATTCAAAATTAACGATATTATCTTGCTAACATTTTTTTACATATTTTTGGCAGCTATCTGTTTTGGAATGATTACAAATTTTTAAGGAATTGATTTGTTGAATTGATTCTAGATAATGTCTCAGATAAACACATCCGAATTTTATTTATTTTGAATACCTTTTGACCTTTTATAAAAGTCTAAATAGTTAAAGACGTAAGACAGATAAGACAGATATTCCGGGTTCGATTCCAAGTTGAAAATTGTAAATTATCTTCTTCTTCAAAAATATATTTATTTTGTTTTAGTAATTTTTAATAATTTGTACATTAAAGGTTACAAATTACTAATCAATTGTTACATGTATATATGCTATATTTTCTTCTGCTTGATGTGGCTCCTACACAACACCTTGAACCTTACAATTGGTGAAGACTTTAAGTTTTCCGGCAGTGCATTATAGTACTTCATCCATTTATATAGTATACTATTCTATTCGCCTTGTATTTTTTTGATATCCTGATTTCATTGCATATATTATTCATATATTTTTAAAAATCTGGCCTTTTCAAACCGTGTTTTAATTCTGAATTTACACAAGCATTTTCCAAAACTATTGAAGTGTGAAATAAAATATAAAATATTCAGCATATCTCAATATACTTCAGGAAAACCCAGTGTAAAATTTCCTCGAGCGCCGACTAAAGAGCGAGATAAAATACATAAATACGGAATATTCCATACACAGTTATATGGAATAGATTTTCATTCTGTCTCACGCTTTTAATTTTGCCGCCGCACGGCGCTAGTTCCAATTTTAATTATTCAAATTTCGAATTGCAATATAAGGCGCTGTGCATTCTATTTGCCCGCTGCAGATTGCGCTATATAAATTCAGAATTTCAATGGAATATTTTCGGTATTCGTGCAACCGTTGCCCGTTGCTTTATTTAAAAATTGCCTTCAGATGAAACTTTTTTGTTTTGTTTTATGCTTTTATTAAGTATTATTCTAGCACGACTTTTTATAGATAAAAAGAGTCGCTTAGATGATTTGGGCACGTAGAGCGAATGAAAGAAAGTAATGAGATTATAGACGTGGATTTGAATGGTAGAATAAGTCAGATACGCCCTGGAAGATATGGAACGATCAGATCAACCAAATACTTGAGTCGGACCATGTCAAATGTCAGAATAGCAGAGCGGTATGTATGAGTACAATGTATAACTTAATGTACGAATGTGAATGTGGCAAAGAGTGAGTGCGAAGCTTTGTTTGGCGGTTAATTTAATTTCATTTAAATGTAGGTATCAGTCTGAAGATGACTGACATAAGATCAAACCGGTTTAGTCAATAAAAAGTGAAAGAGTTACAAACGTCTTTGAATCCATAGAACGGTCGTTTTATAAAAGCATTTCACCATGAGTAATTGGGTTTCCAAACAATAAATAATTAAAGGTGAGTTTAAAAATATTGTAACCAACTTTAAATATGATGTTAGGTATTGATGTAGATCTTACGTACCTTCTTTGAAAAAATATAAAATTGTGAACGTAAATGAAGCCCATTGGAAAAAAACAATACAAAAATATTAATAAAGTTATTCTTGAAAAGCAAGAGATTTTCCCACCAAAAATTGAAATTTTTATAAATTTATCTCAAAGAGTTTTAAAGAATATGAACTGTCCTCAACGGTAAGTGTAAGACCTGGAACATTAGGGAATATTTCTGTACCTAGATGCAACATGACAACTGCATAACACCATAACGATGCCACAAAAAGCGAGAAAAGAAATCCCAAATTTACAAAAAAAATAATGTTTATTTTTCTCCAAAACCAACAGAATGATTGATATTTAACCGATGATTTTCACATCTATTAAGTTTGCTCTTTTGTATGCATGTTAACTGATTTATTTATCGTCCAATATTTTCAACATTTTAAATAACAATTGCTGAAAATCTTATATAAAGAGATATATCTACTATTTTATACCCTACACCTTTACCATTTATAAGTATGTATAAGTAAATAGACAAGATCCTCAGTTGGACCCGTGAATATTTCTCTACTAACTTTGAAATTAAATCGTTATATTAATAATATATATATATATATATATATTGTTTTTAAAATTATATTTATTCAATAAAAAAATTTACAATCTGTGATATACATATATATATGTCACTAGTAATAAGATGAAAGATATTATGATATGATTGATATTTATTATTTTTCAATGTTTTCCCATAATAAGCAATTGCTTGTGTGTATGGGATCTGATATTATTAATACTCCAGCGTCTGGACGGTGTAGGCCCTCTGATTGGTCAAATTTAAATTGTCTGTTTCGGTTAAATTCCGTTAACTTCAAAATTAAGACACGATTTCATACTAAAATAGGATCGCCTCATAATAATATATTATTTATTGTTTTTTTACGTTAGAATTTTTAACCTCACTAGTCTGATATTATTAATACTCCAGCGTCTGGACGGTGTAGGCCCTCTGATTGGTCAAATTTAAATTGTCTGTTTCGGTTAAATTCCGTTAACTTCAAAATTAAGACACGATTTCATACTAAAATAGGATCGCCTCATAATAATACGAGATTTATTCAAAAGCAACGTTTCTGCTCATATAATTTTTGGATAATATCGAAGAAAATATGTTTTAGAAAGTTCATAATCCATTGGATTAATTACATTACAATGAAAATTATCCACAGTTACGTAATTATGCTTGACGTTTATAAAAAAAATCACCCGTTCCTTCAATGGCCGATACGCACGGCTATAGATGGCCGACAGAGAGCGCACCTCTGGCGGTTTAAAAACGAACCAAATGAATGGCGCGAATATTTAAATATACAGCTCACAATATTTGACTACTTACGATTAACAAGCGTTTACTAAGAAGATTTCTTCTGGAAGCTTATCACTTTGTAATGGCATTTTTCATTATTATTTATATTTTTTTTGTTTATTAATTATAACTGATTTTATATTGACATGTTTTCTAATTTCTAAAATTTCAAAATTATTTATTTGCGGTGCTTTATATCCTGAGTGAAGTATTTTAAGACCTGATTTTTTTTATCGAAAGTGTGATCATTATTCAAAAGATGATTTGCAAACTCAGATTCACTATTTCAAAGACCGTTTGAAGAGAATATGTTTAATTTTTTTATTTAGTATTTCAACTATCAATTTATTAGAATAACCGTTATTAAATGCTATTTGTCTTATGAATATATTGTTTTATGGTTATTTGGTATTTGTTTTTTTCAGGTCTTAAAATACTTCACTATAAATAATTTTGAAATTTTAGAAATGAGGAAACATGTTAATATAAAAGCAGATATAATTAACAAGAATTTTTTTATAAACTCTCTTTTAAATATTTTCCCACTCAACTGGTCTTTCCCGTCTAACGATATTGTAATTCCTAATTATTATAAACCCAGCCTACTGTTACCCCTCCCCCCTCCTTCCACTTCTTCTTTCCCAATTGCAATCTATATTTAATTTTTGACTTCGGTGTATACACAATAAAATGTAAACATTATATTTTTTCATTTATTGGACAATTTGCATAGCGCCGCTTTTGTGAGATATCACCTCAGGGGCGCTATATTGTAATAATCTACCTTTATATATAAATTTTTACTCTCCTGATGATGTTGTATATATAATCTAACTTTAAACTTTATTAGATACAGTAACAGTTGTAGGTAAAGAATTACCACCAGTTGGAGTAAAATTAACACCTTTTAATTAAACCGACTGCTGATCTCATCGCACAATTCCCCTCCTTTTATTCATAAACACTGGTACAATTAATAAATATGTAATAATCTGTTATTTAAGTGAACTTTGTTATAACTATCTTTAATGGTGACAAACTACACGATATTGATTCAACTTATAGACATTGACGGTTGTAACACATATTTAAGCACTGCAAGTCTCCTATGAGCTAATTATATTAGGTACCTAAGATAACAGTTAATATCAGTTGTAGACATGTAGTCAATAATAGTGTTTCATTTGAAATAATCCATCACAAATACGTAAAATTTCATTTATTCAAACAACTGTCATTCTTATTATGAGTAAATTTAGCATGTTATTATTAATTATCTCCTTCCTGTTCCGTGTTTTAACAATATATATACTCACTCTCTCTATGTGAATGTCCTAATATCTATCTATTAAATGTAACTGTTGTTAATATCACTTAAAATGGGCGAAGCCCAACCAAGTGCCGCCCGCAGGGCCTAGCAGAAAAAAACCCGCGGAGCGGGTTTTTAACTGCTAGTCAGGTATTATTTGTTTAGTTTCTTAGATTTTTATTTTATTTTTTAAATTTTCGTTTTTGTTTTTCTTTATTTATTAACGTTTTTTTTAAATTTAGTTTAGGTTTTCAGTATATTTTTTTAATTGTGTTTTGAATTCTTTGAAACTATCATTTAGTGATCTTATATTTTCTGGCAATTTATTGAAGAAATTTGTTCCTAAGTATTTGTAGTTTTGCTGACCCAAAGTTTTTTTACACATCGGAATTGGTAAAATGTATTTTTGTCTGAGATTTGCTGTGTTTTTGAATGGTACGGTTTTGTTTAGGATATCATCTTTGTAAACTTGTAAGGTTGCGTGATACAGAAAAAGAGTATTTAATTTTCTGACTTTAAATTCTTTGAAAATGAGTTCAGACGAGTATAAAAATGATTTTTTTAAATATTATTTTAATTATTAGTTTTTGCGCAATGTAAAGAGGTTGTGTGTGAGTTTTATAGGCGCTCCCCCATCCTTTTATAATATAACGATATATAGAAAAGGTACAAATTAATATCAGTTATATTAATTTGTACCTTTTCATTATAATTCAATTCAAAATACAATGAAAAAATTCTGAATATTTAGCATTCAAAATTGTTAAAAAAATATATGTAACAGCTTTGTTGCCATTACAAATAATATATTTTTTTCGTTGAAATCCATTTAATATAGAAACTGATGTCGCCTACTGGGCCAAGTGACAAACACAACCCCTAAATATATATTTATAATATAGTGTCGTTCCTCCTTCATACTAAGTAGTACTAGGAAGTATTTTTGCCTTAAGAGGGTTGTAAGGCATAATAATTTCACGTGCCAATAACGAGCTCCTCCCGGGAATGGGGTTACCGTGGGTTCAATTCCCTGAACGTATTACGTATTGTCATATCTTTCTTTTTCCGCAAATATATTGCACTATCATAAATCTTCCTCAAGATGTTATAGAGAAAATTAAAATAAATTCACAAGGCTTGAGATTGTTTCATGCACTGCGGAATATGATGATATTAGAATGCACCTATGCCCTGCGAAATATGACGGCCTCCGTGGTAAGGATCTCGCCTAGCAATCCGAAGGTTGCGTTTTCAAATCCCGGCGTATGCAAGTGAATTATATTTGATGAATTTGTTTTAATTTCACAATGTATGAAGTTAATAGTATACTTGCGGCTACCTGGTGTAATTCATTCAGTATAAAAACGTTGCTTGAAATGGCTTTAGCCGGGTTTGGTGGCCAGATCTCAACACCCAGGTACTCCCCCATCTTATTTTTCCTATCTCCTTCTTCTTCCAACTACCTTCACACTTACAACATACCCAAATGGGGATGCTATAGTCTCACTGGCTCCAGACAGTTGGAAGCAGTTTAAACTTTTGTGCGCTAATCACATAACAAAGTCGGCCATGGTACAAATAATGCAAGTTATATAAACGAAATATCATTATTTCAACATCCGGAATAAAGTTTCTGTTTTATCAATTTCCGAGTCGATAAAAGGGTAAAAATGCTTTTGCAGTGACGGGAATTTTAAAAACTGTATTTAACTAACTAACTAACTGGCAGAGAGGACGGACTGCCAAACAACTCGGTCTTGGCACACACTCCTTGCCTCATTCACATTCATACATCGTCTCATGCATACTCTTCTATTGTTCTGACTCTTGACATGGCTCGTGTCTTCCTCGGGCGTCCGCGACTTCTGAAAAATAATTATTTCTCTTAAAAGTCTACGTACTTTGGAAGACTTAACGTACCTACATTTAGATTTTCATTATTTGTGTGATTTTAGAAAGGTATTTATTTTTGTCGTATTTTTCCAACATAAATTTTTTCCATTAAGATTTGGAAAAAAAATTGAGGGGGATATTATTTACCATTCCTAAATATTGTCCAGATATTTAAGATGCCATTCTCTACAGATCTCAAAACCAAAATCCTAAATTTATACCTACCCTTTTACACAAAATCCCAAATGTACCATATTGAGCAGAAGCCAAAATGACTAAATGAGTATCAAACATTCCGCAGAACTTAGAAACTTACAAACATAAGACTTGGGCTGTAACAAACTTTACTGTTAGCGCCTGGCCAGGGGTGGGAGGGGAGGGGAGGGTAGAAGGTGGCGATCGTAATTTCTTAAGGGTAGCACTTTGTCTTTTGGCCGACGATTAATGTCTCAATAACCGGGTGACTAAGTGTCCTGACTTCTTAACACCGATACAGCCTGTGGGGAGTCGAACCTGGGATCGTGGACAAGGATTATTAAAACATTATTGGTCTTAACAACAGTTCAACACACAAAAAATCAGCTGAAAATTACACCTTTAAAAAATAAATCCTTTCTGCATGGAAAATTAAGGTTTTAGATCTCAGTTAGGTTTAACGTAAAGACTTTAAGGGTTTTTGAATCAATTTTTTCAACCTTTGGTGTTTCGTCACGCCATTGGTCACGCTAGCTTCTTTTTTTTCCTATTCAATTACAGAGCAAGGATTTGAATCCGCGCATCATCATACGAATAATCGCCGCCGGCACTAAGTTTGTACTGAGTCAGCAAATGGCTTCAGCTTTCTCACCACGTGAGAATTCGACGAATAGGTTTCGTCTGTAAAGTGTTCCATTTTACACATTGAAAGTTTCGTATCCGTAACGACTGATATAAAACAATGTTAGCCCTATAATCATTGCAAGTGATGATTGCCGTGCTTGTGCAGTGATAAGTGTTAATATGATTAATGTTTTATATGTGATTATTGACTTGTGGTCATTATCAAAGTGCGGGCCTAACTTCCAGCTGCATCATCAAGATACCCAAAGTTATTGATTAAAAAAGTCCATAGTACAATATTGTTTTTTGCTCCGAAAGTAGTCCGGAGCAGCGCGATCCTATCGGGATGACAAGTTAAATTAGGCAGAGAGAGGATATAGGTAATCCTTTTTTCTGGATCTGTTCGTTGAAGCGACCTACCGCGCACCGTACACCTGGATATGGTTGTACAGAAATATCTATGTTATTATAATTTTTTTTTCATTTAAGCGTCCTCTATTTGACTAAAAAATGCTCTGTTACTATCGTAGCCAAGTAAAAAAAAAATATTAGAGTAAATTTAAAGTCAAGATATCTTTCTTCGCTAATCAACCTCCACTAAGAGTTGATCTGTTCGTAAATTTGGTTATAAAAAGTTAGTTTTTTAGATTTTTACATTTGAGAATAAAAAATAAAGCATTATACTTTCCAAATACTTGATAAATGCTCAGCAGAAAGGGAATTTTAACAATCTTAGCAATCACTATGTTTTTTTAACAAAATGAAACGTTTTTATGTAGTATTATTTTTCTTTCGAACATTTATTATTTCACAGAAAGTAGTTTATTTGAGTTAAGTAAAAAATGTCTTTTGATATGTATTAACCTTTTACCAGATTATTTCAATGCCCTCCTACACCGTCAAATAAGAAATTCGCTTAATAATTCACACTACCCTGAGGTCAAATAATGACCTCCTCTGCCCAGCATCCCCCGGATTGACCCCGCGACCCCGACGGGCACCCCTCCCCCCGTGGCGAGAGGGGTTAACATTAACAGTAGTAATTATTTCGTCCGAAATAACAATAAGTTAAATAACTTTGGGCGGGGAGCGACGGCCCCACACACCTTTTAACCCTTCGAGGCGAGAGTGAAGAGATGCGTCTTTATTGCAAGTGCTGCGGTGTTTAGATGTAAACTGAGCTGTAAGGGTTTATAGTAAATATATTATATGGGCATATAACGTAATCTTGAGTTCCAGAATTGATCGGTCAGTGACTGAATTGGCAATGCGTCGGGTTTCCACTCAAGACTCGATAGGTCAAATCTTCGGCTGGCAAAGTCGTCATCACAATACAAGCAAAATTTCCACTTAGTGTGGTCATAGTGGGAAAATTATAAGATTTTTATGTTATTCGGAAACCGGGAATATATTTTATCGTTAAACAAAAAAGAAAACGGATTCTGGAAGGAACATTTATTTTTATGTATTATTTTTTATGACAGATTGGCTGTCATCAAGGTGTTCTTCTAACTGCATACTTTAGTTTCCAACTCGTCTTCTATCAATGCAGTTAGTTAATTATGTTGGGTTCCCGCCCAGACCTCGCGGGTTCAAATCTCTGCTGGCAATTATTGCATTTACAGTGATAGCAGTAGGAGAAATTCAAATATAGTCATGTTATTCTTAGTTTCTGAGATGTTTATCTTTCATTTATTAAAAGCAAGTACTAGATTTTCAGTTGCTTGACACTAAGTGTCCTTCACACTCTGACTAAGATATCGCAGTTTTCTTATTTCTGTATGAACGCATTACCCATTATTTTAAAAAAATTGAAATAAACATCTAAATTAGAAAGTCAGCAATGAAATTTTGAGTTCGTACCTACAGACCTCCATGTCAACGTCTGGTTTAGAGATCAAGTTTGTAAGTCGTGTTTAATTCTTAACATTGGAACGTTCGGATGGGCTTTATATTTTCCCAAAATTAATTATTATTTCTTCAATAATTGCAAACCGCTTTAGAGCGTCAATTTTATTTAAATTAAATATATAACACTCTAAATTCCACTGAATAAACAAAATTATTTATTTAATCTTAATTTAAAAAAAATTTAACACAAACATTTACTTATACTTGGTTATTTCATAATTCATTAAATGAAATGAAAAAAATTTATAAACATTCATTAATTGTTCCAATAAAAATCGCAAAAATAACAATCCCCTAACTTAAGGCTGTAAATCTCAATTTCCCAAATTCCACTTTACATAAACCTATTTTACAAGCGATTAAGTCCCCACCCACTTGCATACTTCTTATATAGATAATCTTAATGTGTGTAGATACATATTATTTAATGGGGGTCGGGACCCTGATTCTTATGCTGTGTCCAGTGGCAACTATTGTCCCCCACATTCAGGGAGGAACTGGGAACTGACCTTACAAATTCGACGCGCGAATTTCAAGTTTTATCGAACTTACAAAACAACTAAATTTACTTTCCTGATATTTACATGTATTGTAGAAAATATTTACTTTTCAATTTTTGCGCGTCTTGGCGTTCCCTCAGTGTGTTTAATTCGAGTCTATTGCGGAAGCTTGTGCAGTGATAGCGAGCATTATCATTATCAGCCATAATATCGTACGAAAAGACCAAGGATAAGTCAGAATTCCAATTCTAACAGCTAACCACAGATACTCCAATTGTTGGGTCAAATATTGATTACAATCACAATAAAACCACGAACTGATTCGCGTTTAATGTTTGCGACTTCATTGTTTGGTCTAATTAAACTTGATAACAATACCTGACAATAGCAAGGTTTGTATTTTGTTATTTATCAAGGAGTCTTGCGTTCCAAAAAAAAATTTATGTCGAAAAGAAATTTATGTCGTCAATACAGCCCTGCCCCTCCACAAGACCGGGAAATCCATTAAAATTCCCCTGAATTAATCTTTCGGTGCTTTCTATACTGACCAGAGCGCGCCACCGTACCAAGGAATTTGCCACATATTTCCTTTATAATGTGTTGACTTATACCCAAATTTTAATGATTACTTTGTTACTAATGCCTCCAGAGGACTTCACGTTTATTACAATGGATTTTGTATGTTAAATCAAAATGCTATAAAAAACAGTTTGAGTGGTTAAAACGATAATATTCTGTAAATTCCGCAATAAATCATTAAACACAAAATCGTGTGCTCTTCAAAATATTTGATATTGATAAATCGAATTCGATATTTCAGGCGACTAATTATTGCTTATAATTATTTGTTTACTTGAATTGTTTATGTTATTTGTATATATTTAAATAGTTGATTCACGACAGAATAATCAGTCCTTAATGTGAAGGACAAAAGTTCTTATTTTAACATTTAGGAACATAATATTTGTAAATATGCAAACTAAAAAGTTTTATGGTTAGAAAGTGATTAGACATATTTTATAATAATAAAAATAAAATAATTTTGTTTGAATATCACTTTATTGTATATATTTATAACCAACCGGTTTCAGTTCAACCCAAACCTTCATCAGAGTTAATAAAAAATTATATAATATTTTTTATAACCCTGATGGAGGTTCGGGTTGAACTTAAACCGGTTGGTTATAAATATTTACAATAAAGTGGTATTAAAACAAAGTTATTTTATTTTAATTATTATAATTATGTACACCCAACAAGTGAAAAAAAAATAATGTTTTGGAAATTTCATATGATACCACCATATTTCTGTTTTCATGTTCTGCCGTGCGAGAATAAGTATTCTGCCGTGAAGTAAATTGAACAAGTCGGGGTGACGACAACAGCTGAAGTGTACCATAGAATTCAAAGAGGAATGGGATATCAACAGAGTTATTCAATATATTAAAACAAAGCATTGTAAGATTTGATTAAATTTATTGGTTTCTAGGCTATAAATCTATTCGTTGCTTCAATTATGTAAATCCACGTGGTGCATTAACCCGAGATGAGTACCATGCGTCCACAAGATATACCTGAAGATTTAAAAAAAAATTGTTTCCGTGTATTTATGTATTTTGTTTGGTGTGGAGCTCACAAACTCCATCTCTCTCATAACTCCATCAAACAAATGGCTAATATTGCACCATACTAATATGTAAAATATTCAAGTCACCATATCTGGAATTTTCGGAAGAAGCAAGAGAACGATGCCTATGATTTGTAGAATAGTCAAGCTTTTCTAACTAAAGTCTCACTAAAACTCAAGGATACGAAATTTTTTAATGGTATATAGCTATTAGAATTATCTGATAAATCTGACAAACATAACAGATAATTCTAATTAATAATTAGGGACAAATCAGTGAGATATCACAGGTAAGTCAGTACGTATTCATATTAAGAGGGTAAAGTAATGAGATGGCCGATTCTCTCGCCAAATCTGGTTCAGATTCCGGAACTATCCCACTAAATTTTAGAATCCCTATCTCCGATGTCTTCCCGATTCTTAAATCCAACATGACTCGTGCCTGGGAAGAAAATTGGGCAGTCTCCAAAATAAGAACTGGATCTTTCTATGCTGGAATTCAAAACCATATCCCCGCTAAGCCATGGTTTCACGGTAAAAAACTGTCAAAACGATTCATTTCATGTATTTCGAGAATGAAAATTGGTCACTGTTCAATTGCATCCCACTTGGCTAGAATTAGAGTTTTGGATGATCCGGTCTGCCAGTGCGGTGTGGAATAGGAAACCCTCGACCACGTTTTCTTTAACTGTAAAAATTATTCATCTTTCAAGAACATATACCGCCGTCTTATTAAAATCACACACCAGTCCCCCCTTAACATTTCATACCTTTTACTCTTAACAATTCTCGTGTTCATACAGCTTTATGAGAGTTTATTAACCTGAATGAATTCAACATTTAATTTGTTTTAGCGATCTAAATGAGTCCAATGTTTAATTTGTTTCATTATTCTCCCAATAGATTAACCGAATTTTTTTATCCACTTTAACTGTTACCGGCACAAAGCACTCTTTTCAGGGTGAAATGCCTAAAACCAAAAAAAAAAAAAGAGGGTAAAGTTAACTACTAAAATCTATAGGATAGTTGAAACAATATTGATAAAAAATCAAAATTGGGTAATATTTTTTTATATTTTATTCATTGATTTTTGGTAGTTCTTTTACATACATATGAAGTTAATTTGTTTTATGTACATACGGTATTTTAATGGTTATCGCTAAATGTATCTGTGACCACAGGTATGTAAACTGAAAAAATATAATGTTGTTTAAAATAATTCTGTTTTGAAATTAATGAATTACCGTTCTTGTCTTATTTTAATAATATGATGTCATGTTTTATATGACATCTTCAATTACCACCAGAAAAATCTCCACATAATAAATGTTATTCTTACTTGTCATGATTGATTTTTGGTTTTGTGTAATTTTCTTATAAATTTCATATATTTTATTTAATTTGCTGTCTTTGGTAAAGTTACAAGGAGGAAATCCATTAATATGTTTTATTTTGGCTATATACTCGTACTATTGTACAAACAAATAAATAAATAATTAATTGAAGAAGATAGTATTAATAAATGAAACATGAAATAAAACAAGACACAGAAAATAAAAAAAAGATAACGGTAACAACTAGGAATCGAACCAAGGATCTGTTGTCTTCCCGGGATAGGCTTCTTAACTACTCGACCATTTGGACGTATTTATTAAACGATTTATTTCAAATTTAGATTCAACAATATCAACTAATTTTCATAATATTTTTGACAGCTACCACAAAGTTTCTAATGAAATTGGTTTTTAATCTTTTTTTTTTAAATAAATGGTATATTTGCGACACGTTCCAAAGTGGAAGATACTCTCTGCATCACCTTGGTTTAAAACCACAGTTCAGAATTGAAACCTTGCTTGAAATGGCTTTGGCCGTGTTTGGTGACCAGATCTAAATAGCCAGGAACTTTCCCACCCTTTTCCTCCACATTTTATTCTCCTCCCTAATATCTTCAGTCACACAACATATCCCAATTGTGGATGCCATAGTCTCACTGGCTTCAGACGATCGGGAGCAGTTGGAACTCTTTAATCGATAATTAAATAATTATATTAAATTATCGAAGACAATATCAGCGATTCCCAAACGAAAATTTTAATCAAAAAAATCAGAAAAAGATACTATAGGACCAGTTCTAGATGTGACCGTATCTTTTTATAATTTTTCTGTTGCAAATTTTCGTTTAGGAATCGCTAATATTGTCTTCAATAATTAAATATTACAATTTGAGATTTTACTCCTTAAATTAAAACAATTATATTGTGTGATGCAAATTTCATATTTAATAATGACATTAAGCCGTCTTATACATAGCTAATTGAATGGTTAAGAATGTAGACTGTTTGACCTCCACCCCTTCCTTCGATAAACAGTGGCCAGTGGTCAAGAGGGGAGTTCATCCCCAAAAGGTTATTGTGGTTAATGCTAAGGGTTGTAATGTTAAATTTAAGTAACCGCATATTTGATCTAAGGTGACTTGATCATATTAAAACTAAGCGGTGATATAATACTGAAGGAAACAAGTATAGACGTCTAAGCATTCTGAAAGATGATTTTGATACAAGTATATTGTATGAAATGTTGTTGATCAACTTGGTATAGAATGGTAAATGAACTTGACATAAAATATAGTGATGCAGATTCGATTCCCAAAGATGATTTTGATACAAGTATATAGTATGAAAAGTTGTTGATCAACTTGGTACCGAATGGTAAATGCACTTGACATGAAATATACAGGGTGTATGGGCACGTTCCCGACAAACTTTAACCAGCTATTCCTTAGCACATTTGGAGTAAAAAATGTTATGGGCACTTTGCTGTCCGGTAACATTTTTTTTAATAAAAAATTTACCATTCATATTTTCACCACATGTCACCACTGTTTTATCCTTTGTCACAGTTTGAAAACCCATCTGGCAATATTTTATTCGAGTTTCGTTGAATAATATACGTACTTACTTACGTTGGCGCGCTTTTACAATCACAACGAAATGGCATGGCACCATTCGTCTCATTTTTAACTATTATTATTTAGTTTGTATGAAAGAGCGAATACGCCTTTTGACACACTTGCTAATAACAGCTGTTGAACACGAGAAACAATGCCAATGACAGTGACGGAGTGTGGATTTTTTTAAAATTTTTGTTTTTAATTGAAAAAAATGTTACCGGACAGCAAAGTGCCCATAACATTTTTTACTCGAAATGTGCTAAGGAAAAGCTGGTTAAAGTTTGTCGGGTACGTGCCGATACACCCTGTATTGATGCAGGTTCGATTCCCAAAACATATTGGTGTTGAAACCCTCAATAGAACAGTGCCCTTGAGCTGATTTTTGACAAAAACGACGCTATCCAAATTATCAAATTATTATTATTTTATTTACAGTACTTACAGTATAACATTTTTTCTTCGTTTTAATTCATGTTAGAAAAATAATAAATGAACGCTAAGATGGTTTGGGAATGTAGAGCAGATAAACGTGGAAAAGAGTGTAAGGAGAACGTATATTATGCGAATGTGCATGATGGAAGAAGTTGGGGATGACATGGCACGATCAGGCGAACCAAACATATTATACAAACAGTCGGGGCATGTCAAGAGTCAGAATAACAAAAGATTATTTTTATGAAGATGTAAGAATGTGACTGAAGCAATATGTGTGTTCCAAGACCTGTAAGGAAATGTAAAAAAAGTTATGTTAAGAAACGGATTTAATGTTTTCAGATGTGAGTTTCTGCATAAGTTCATCAGTGTGATCTCAAAGCTCCATAGCTTATGATAAATATTTTGTTGATAACAGAAAATAGTTTGATTGAACACTTCCCACTAAAATGGAACACTTTCTTAACGTCAAATCTCTTCGTTCGAGAGTCTTTGCTTCTAAGTACAATAGATTTCTGTCTGATAGTTAAGAATACGTGTGCATGTGGTTTAGTACGAAACCCATTAAATGATTCAATAAATTAAGTATAACCCCCAAATACTCTTCTAGCACATTCCAAACGACAGCCAACGCACATTATAAGAGGAGTGAGTCCATAAATCTACCAGGAAACGATAAATACCGAGGAGGCAACCCTGACTTATTTTTCCTTCGCTTCCCAACTCTTGGCGGGCATGTATCAATTCGAATTTCAAAAGTCCATTAGGGAATCCCCGAGATTTCGCGCGTTTCCGGCCTGTTTACCGGGCATTTCCGGTCCAGATTTATCGGTTTGGCGGGAAGGCAGGATCCACCGTTACAGATGCGGAAGTGGGCGGGACTAATCGAAGAAAAGTGTTGCCACGTGTGACCTTTTAACACTGATGTATTTATTTAATACTTCTTGAGAGATCTTGCTAACGCCATGATCTCTCGATGACATTAATTTTCTCTCAATGAAATGATTTTTATCTAAAAAAAATATTTGAATGCCTTAATTTGAATATTGTCAAGTTTGTAGTAATAAAAAAATTGAGAATACTTATTCACTAATACAATAAATTGTGAGATTTATTTATTTGCAGAGTGCCGAATTCACATCCTGCATACCCCAAGTCAAAGGCAATAACATTTTTGAGATGCAATTTAAACATGTCATATTAAGTTGGAAATAGTTTTTTTTAAATGTAGTATGCAGTATTGAAGATTTATTAACACTTATGGTGTAGAAAATGTTCAGTATCATTAACTTAAAAATCATCATTTTTATTTACATTTATTTGAATTTCACAAATCATTAATGAATGCAAATCGTGGAAGCGAAATTTGACCTACTTCTTCGACAGACTTATTGTCGATGACAATGCATACTGGTATCGATCACATTCACACACACGGACATATCCTACTTTATTTTTTTGAATTCGGACGTAATTACAGCAGTATACGAAATAAACGTTAGACCTTTACGATCGGTATCTGGCAAGATCGGTAGCGCTGTTGACTCCGGTCGATGGGAAGGAAGGTTAAATCCTCAGCCAAACCATTTTTTTTATTTCTAA
Organism: Hesperophylax consimilis; assembly: GCF_061612785.1. NCBI lineage: Eukaryota > Metazoa > Arthropoda > Insecta > Trichoptera > Limnephilidae > Hesperophylax > Hesperophylax consimilis. Next base: position 18,321,775 of record NC_142857.1, read on the forward strand.
TGATTTAATAGTAATTTTAAAAACGTGTATTTTGGTATAAAAACTTCGTTCTTTACGGGCTGATATTTTTCAAACTAGAAGTGGAAATTAACACAGTTCCCGAGATCCGGTCGAACTGCAACTCGGCATATAGACTTGCTATTGATGACAAAGCATTCTATCAACATTACACACACGCATTTCTGAGATGAAAAAGACATTACAGCAGTTAACATACGCAATAAATGTCGGTCTTATACAATAAAAAATTGGCTCGTTTGGTAGAGTTATTAACTCCAGTCCCTAGATGGGATGGTTCAATCTATATATATAAATGTTATTGTAAAAAACTTTGATTTTTAAGGGTTGATTTTTTATTGTATTTAATCATTTTTATCGGCCTTCAAAAACAGGCCAAATGACTCAACCGTATGTGTCTAGCTTAGAAATTATATACGTGTCATTAAATATTACAGTGGTCCCAGAGAGAGTTTGAACTTACATCATCGACGAAAAATCTTCCTTCTCACACATCTTAATACGATAACGAAAAAGACGGAATCTACTAGAACAATGACTTCACATAAGACCTCTCTCTGGGACTACTGTATATAGATTGACCAACATCCTATTATTTATAGCAAATTCAGGGACCATTTCATCTTCTTTATATTCTGACAACTACCCCCCATTAACCCTTCAAGTGCCGAGGCAGTTTGACACCGCTTGAATTATTTATCCAGCCTCTTAAGAGGGTCTCGTCAAATGGACCACTTCGGTCAAATCTGCGGATCAATTTGTTGCTGATACGTGATTCAATTCCGTCTGGAATGGAGAGATTTATCATTTAGGGTGGGTGTTTCAATCTTGTTTATCTATGGATATTTATAATACTGTTTAACAGAGTAGGTAACTACTCTAGTACAGATTTAATGTCACATAAATTTTGTGAATAAAATGTAAATTTATAAATGTGTATATTTAAAACTAACCATAACCATAAATTTCAAAAGCTTAGAAGAGAGAACTGTTTGTATAAAGTGTTAATAATATTTGACCGATTTATATAGTGCCATTTTCGTGGAAAATCATCACCTCAAGGGCCCTGTACAAATATATATGAATATGCTCAAATTGTCAGACAGAAGAATTTTCACTGACTTGGTATTTCTATATTAAATTCTAAATGATTTAGTTGATAGTCCGGTATTGCTATAATTGATAAGCTTTCGGATTCCACAACGTAATACTAGAAGTCAGAATTTATTTCATAGCAGAAATTCTGGGACTAACTACCATATTATGTATTCCTCTTTGCCCAGAATACCAATGGAGGGAAACAATTATATCAAGTCAGTGGAAATCTTAAATTTATGTTTAAACAAAAATAAAATAAAATGTTGTTTGAAGCAATTCAGTTATGTACAATACATAATGTATATTCTTAATATTTTCATGTAAAAGCCCTGAAAAAGGGCGTTAATAAATAAATAAATATGTATTGAATAATAAATATAAACCAAGCTTACAAATGGGATTCGTAATGTCTAGTGAAATACATCTAAGACTTATTTCTAGTTACTCACGACGAAGGCTAAGTTACATATATATATTATATATATTTATATAGTTTAATAGGTGCCAAAATTACTCGCGCCAGGCGCCGTTTTGGCTCAGGGCCGGCCCTGACTACATTTTCTTAATTTTGGAAAAATTAATATCTAAACATCAGTTTCATAGATTTTACAATACTTTGGGATTGTTGCGTTTTTTCATTTTTTTATTTATTATTATTGACAACACGGGCAAACTCAATACATGGAATTTTAAATGTAAGTCCCTATGTTAGTTATAAGTCTCTAACCTTAACCTACAATTGTATAATATTACAATTAAATAAATAGAATATTTTATAATATACATACAAAATATTAAATTATATCCCAAGCAAAATGGGTAATGGGCACAATTAAAAAAAGATTGCATCTTTATACAATAGACAAGTTTTAACGCCTCGAAACACTCCCTTCCAATTTTGCAAATTAACCAAACTTGGAACATAAAAAAATCTAACTTAAGAAACGGAAACCTCGATCTTTCCCCCTCCACATCCTCAATCGTCTCCTGTTCAAACAAATCTAGAAAAAACCTACCCCATCCTCCCCTTTACATTACCTTCTTATTGAGTCCATTTCGGAAAATGCTATTTAACCCTTTGGTTATTTGTGACATCTTAATACCCCCAGGGAATGAAATAAAAATGGGGGAAGGGGGGGCAAGACCGAACTCTTAAAAAAAATAAAAGATATTTTTTTCAGGGAAGACAACTTTCTTTTTTAATTCCCTTTCTGTGATTTTCATTTGATTAACGCCATCCAATGTTCAATGGAGGCAAATAGATGTAACAAAGGTAAAAACCCTTTGTGAGGGACGGACAAAGGGTTAATGAGGAATCTCTTTTGTTTGTCGAGGGGGTAGCACAAAGATCACAAACCAAACAATATTAAAAGGAAAAAATGCTGTGGGCATGTGCACGGAACTTTCTCGTATTACAAAATGGCATTGAAGACAAAGATGTAGAGTCATGTGGGGTAACCATACGCGGAAGATAAGCGTATGCGGTGACGTTTTCAAAAAAAATCATGCACACTTCAACTGCGCTTATTCATCAATAATTATGTAACGCTTAGTGTCCGCTTGAAGCAAGCCGCGTGTATGCACGGTGAGCTCTCCGTAGATAATGAAAAATTATTTTTTATTGCTTTTTAATTTGTTTCGCTTCTGTTACAGTATTACTCTGTTATTGTATAACCAATTATGTGCAATGTGAATGACACTTTTTGGTAAAAAAATGTGACGTAAATTTTCTACGGCATGTTTATTTGTTTGAACTTTTTATATAAGTTTTGATTTATTAACCTTATAAGGTTGTTTGTTTGAGATACCTTAGTCGTCTGTCATATTAGTTAAAGCATCTTAATATTTAAAAAAAACTATGTTAAGTGTCTCTACAAATATTCACTTCGTTTCGAGATGTATAAAAAAAGAAAACTCTTGCTGTTAACTTTCGAAAAACTCAAATAAAAACAATTATCGGACCACTTCAATTCTAATCACAGGTGATCAATATCCATTACTGAGATATCCTATAGATTAGTTTAAGAGGTTACTTATAGATGGCACTAGATACTAGTTTAAGAGGGTACTTATAAATGGCACTTGATTCTAGTTTAAGAGGGTACTTATAAATGGCACTTGATTCTAGTTTAAGAGGGTACTTATAAATGGCACTTGATTCTAGTTTAAGAGGTTACTCGTAGACATAGCTGTCGATAATGCAGGGATTGAGACAATAATAAATACTTTAAACAGTATAATACCAGAGCTCATTGTTATCTATATCAAATAAAATCCCAAGTGTTTTGTTGAAGTTTTTATTTAAAAAGTTTGTTAGACAAACCCGGAGTTACATCGTAGAGGTAGTGATTTATTCCCATCTCTATTCTTAACAAAAGAAAGGTCAAATCAGCAAAACAAAAAAAAAAAACAAAATAAATAGATTTGATTGCAATCATTAAGGAATAAAATTTGTTCGAATTTGCTCCGAGTTTCAAACCAATTATAATTATTTTATATAAAGTAACTGATTTAGAATACAGATGGCGCTAGTTTACACCTTCTTTAAAGGCAGCCAAATTATGTTATTTAAGTCCCAATGTTGATTAGGGAACTCACTTCTCTTCGATAGTTTCTAGCTAAAGGTGCTCTCCGTTGGTGGAGTGATCTCCACAGAGTGTCGGTAGCAATATAAACTTTGGAAAAAAGCAACAATAAATTCGGTGTTATTTCAACTTTCACAAAGTGTTTTATTTAGAGGAATCTACCCCTTTGTTCTCAAGCCTAGTATAAACAAAGTTATTTTTATTAAATTTATGAACGAGTATGAAGCAAATTATGAAACACTACATCGATTTATTTTTTACGGGAATCGAAAAGTCTTACTGAAAACAGTACGGTTATTATAAGAATTCCTGGCAGAAAAAAACTGTTCAAACTGGGACATGCAAACCGCTTTCCGCTGTATAGGTATATACAATTGTACATACGATAATTAGCCACGGGTTTGACGTTTGGTGGAGGTTATAATACAAAATAATTCAATTACTACGTATACGTTTTAAAAAAAAATTTAATAAAATTTATTTGAAAAATATACTTTTTAATACAGATAAGATTAAAAATAAGAAAGTTTTAACTGAACTGTGCTTTAGCAACGCAGAGATTATCAGGAAAAAGAATCTGATTTCTTTCTTCTTATTTAAAGAAGAAAAGCAATGGTATTGTTTTTAAAAGAGGAGATAAAATTTTAATTACATTTCTCTTGTAGTAGAGCAAAAATTAGCTTTTTGATTGATATCTTAAAATTGTTGACGGGGGTATTTAAAAAGGACTAAGGATATTAATTATCTGAAAATTGCTGTTAATTCAGAAAAAAGTAAAACCAATCTTATCTTTTAATGCAAAAATTGTTTTTTTTTATTTCATATGAAAAAAAACTAATATTATAAGTTTTTATTAATTCACAATAACTCCAATCAATGTATCAATCGCGCTTATTATTACGAACAATAAAATTAATAGTAACAAGAAAAAGAAAACTAAAGTAATTTTATTTTGTGGTGAAACTAAACGCCTTAAGTAGATCTTTAAAAAATAATAAATAGCTTGGTCCCACACGAGATACTAAAAATCAATAGCTTGGTCCCACACGAGATACTAAAAATCAATAGCTTGGTCACACACGAGATACTAAAAATCAATAGCTTGTTCACACACGAGATACTATAAATCAAAAGCTTGGTCACACACGAGATACTATAAAGCAATAGCTTGGTCACACGCGAGATATTATACAATTAAAAGCTTGGTCACACACGAGATATTATATAGGTGCGTCGATTTTATTTTTAATTTTTCTTCTAAATCTTTTTCTACCTTAATAATTTTACAGGTGGTAAAAAATTTGTTCGAAAATGGCTATAATATATTAACAATCTTTTTAAATATCCAGAGAAAAATATATCGAAAAAATGATATGCGTTCTACGTATTTGTAAATCATAAATCTTAGTCAGAATGGTTATTAAGGCATAATCACAGGTTGTTGGTTTATTTCATCGATTAGAAATATGTTAGATGCTTTAATTAAATAAATACTGCGTGAAGAATAAATCTTGACCTTTTCGATAATGTAGCTTTTTTAAAAAAATATTTTTAAAATATCAGAAAAAAATGATGTATAAGGCCTATAAAAACTGTTTTTAAGTTCAAAATATCCTGTTAACGAACCCTCTTTCTGAAGTTATGAAAAAATATAAATAAATTATTATCAAATGATTGTAAAACGTATTTTAATCATGCAGCGTTTTACACAATGTTTCGGCTTAGATCATTATATCTAGGGAAAAAATACTTCTGCTTACCCGAAAATATCAGAACAATAGAAAATGATAAACACCTATTAAAAGCAATTAAAGAGAAGTTCAATGTAAAAATACTAAAATGATCAAACTATCTTTTTAATTAATTATAAATTTTAATATTCATAAATACAAACATTAAATAATTTTCATCTTGATGCTCACTACTCTTCTAGACACAAGCGCCAGCTTCTACAGAAGAGGAACATTAAAAAAAATTATGGAAAAAAATCAATTTAAGTTTAATTTACAGTTATAACGCATTGGTTATATTTTTTAAATTTGAATTAACTTATCTAATACAGTATTTTTTAAATTTAAGTTGCGGGTGTCTGTTTTGTATTCTGCTCTGATAAGATGCTGACAGTTATGCTTGAAAATAGCGAAAAAACGTTGCAAAAAGAGAGTTTTTTTTTGTGGCTGTTCTTTCTGATAATTTGTTAATTTTTTTTTATTTGGATTTATTGAAGATTTTTCAGTAGAAAATAATACATTATATATATAAAACAAAAATGTTTCGTTCTGTTTAGACTATGTATGTCTTTGTAATAATATTTTTTTATTTCACGGTTATTTATTTATTGAACACCTTATGGCCCGTTCCCACTTCCGTTTTAAAAACGGAGGCGGGTCCCGTTTTAAAATCGGATGCCCTAGTGGCTGTAGTGGATGAATGGACCTGTTCACCCTGGTTCGACACGATTTAAAAACTTTAAAAAAAATTTGTCGGATGGATCGCCAGCGCAGCGCGTCCGTTTTAAAATCGTGTCGGAACTCGCTCGCTCATAGTTTTGTATGGAGCTGTTCACACTTACACGACTAGTCGTTCCGGCAGAATTCCCGCCACACCGCGACCCCTCCCCACCCGCTCCCAGTCACAAGGAAACAGGCACGCTGCGTGGTTATATCTGGTTATTTTGTTAAGTAAATAAATTAAAACTATAATAATGGATAAGGAAATAAATCCAGAAAATTTAATCCCACTGGTCGAAGAAAGGGTTTTGAGCTGTGGGATAAAACGACAGAAGGGTATAAAAATAATTCATTAAAATTATCGGCTTGGCGAGAAGTTTGCTATTAATTTATGCCGGATTTTGAGAAATTAAAGAAAAACATAGAAAAAATTTTGGTAAAGTATCAACTTGTTTCAAAATATATATATTTTATTTTTTAACGTTTAAATGAGATGCACGATGCACGGAAGACCGTATTAGTTTAATAAACACATAATAAAAAATATTTGAGTTATTAATGTTTTCTTACCTTAAAAATATCAATAGCCTTTCTGCAGGACAAATGCACTCTCTCAATTTTGTATTTTGATATCTTAAGCTCTCTGAAACTCGTTCCAGTAGATGGTTAAAGGAAGTGATAGACATTCTAAAATAATAAAAGAACTTTAGTTCATCACTTCTCAATTCACCAATTAACACTTGGAAAGTTCCTACAGAAAATCTTTCAGCTATGATTGGGTGAACCCAAAATATTCTTTTTACACGGCATAATACCCCAACAAAAACTATATCACTATTTTATTCAAATAATATTGAAAATATTATTTTATGTCATTATTTTTAAGGTTTTATTTAAATAAAAACAAATAAAATAATATTTTATCTAACTCAGAACAGATGATTAATTCAAATGAGTCCTTAAACCGTAATCAACCCTTCTTTCAGGAAGGGGTTAAATAATTACCTCTTTACAAAGAAGTACTATTTAATCCAATTTTTTCCCTTTCTTGTGAAGCAATTTTTTTCATGTTTAATCATTGTCTAGGATTCATTAAGCTTTTATGTTTGTCGTGATTTAAATTGGGAAATATAAAAGAAATTGAAATAGCCGAAGTTCGTTATTGTAAAAATAGATTAATCCATTATAATGTTATCGGAAAATAATAAATAAAAAAAACAAATCTCTCTTGCTCTAAAGTTGCAAAGGGAAACAATCAGTGGCATTTAATTTTTTTTACAAATATAATATACTATTTTAAGCATGTTGAGGACTGAACTTTTGGAAAATACCAATGGTGTCGATATAGGCCGTCAAAATGTTGAAAATCATTAAATGATTGGCGCGGTCATATTTAAACATATTATCATATCTGTCCATAACTCGTGACGCCACGGGTAAACGTTTTACTCTAGTTCACTAGAAAATATTAGAAGTACCCTCATTATTAACATTAATTTCAATTAATTGCCAAATATATATTGGCTGCCATCTTAATAGTCCCGGTAACACTAAGGGATCTGGGTTCAAGACCCAGTTTCAATTACCTTTAAATTTGTCTATTCTTTTTATTCATATTTCATTAAAATTTGTGAATATTGATTTCTACAATTCATTAATTTTTATATGAGGTTAAACTTCAATAAGTTATTCAAAATAAAATTAAAATAAGAGAATTTTTTACATAATGTAATTTTGGAAACTCCTGAAAAACAGAATTGGATTCGCGTTTTCTTTTTATTTTATGTTTAGCTAAATTTTCCGACTTGAACTAATGTTTCACATGTCAAACAAAACAAAAGTACAACAAACATTTTTTAACCTACTTTTTCCTTATAATGTTTTCCTCCTAAATACATATTTCCAACAAATCTATTTGTGATGAAAAACTACATGTTTACTCGTATTTCGATTTTTTAAGAATCTCATTTAAATCTAAAACTTAAGTGTCTTCTGCAATTTCCTTATATCGCTCATTGCCTTTAAAATTAAATTAGGTTCTAGTTTAACAGCGTAGTTTGAACTATAAACTTTTATCCTCCTTCATGGAGTTATACACCTGTAATCCTTTGACGGCACTGGCACCCCTTGTAATATATTCAATTCAATTTTTAATTTCGCTTGAAAGAATAGCCGGAGATAAGATGAACGTACTTCGAATCCTTCCCACTTCCCACTTCCTACACCCCGATTTTCTTTTTAAACACCCACTTTTTCCGCCTGATTCTTGTCTTTTGTGCAGGGTTGGAAGGCGAAGTAAGACATTTTGATTTTCTAGTCATTACCTTACATAAAATAAGAAGATAAAACGTTGTTTTAGAGATATCAACTATTATTAATGACTAGAAAATCAATGTGTCTTACTTCGCCTTGCAGGGTTGGAAGGCGAAGTAAGACACATTGATTTTCTAGTCATTTCCTTACATAAAATAAGAAGATAAAACGTTGTTTTAGAGATATCAACTATTATTAACTAGCTGACGTGTAGTACCCGGCGTCGCTCGGAGTAGAGACAGATTTGGGGTTATTAAGTAAGTATTGAGGTTGTGAATTCTAGGATAAAAATCTACTTTTTAGATGAAATTATTTTAAGAAATTCTCAAAATGATAGTGAAAACTCTATTAAAATCCGTTGCGCACTTTAGAAGAACTACGCGCAGAAATAGGCAAATGCAGATAACTTCCTTCATTTTATACTATTTAGCGACACATGATAACGGTGGGGGTTCCCTGATATATCATCAAATTGAAAATTCAAGTTCAAACCTTAAAAAAGTGATATAGAGTCATTAAAAGTAATGAAACAAAAACTAGGTTTAATAGTTACCTATGCAACCTATTTAATATAGTTTTTTTTTCATCACTTTTCATGACTTTATATCACTTTTTGTAGGTGTGTTGAATTGTCATTTTGTTGACTTACCCGGTCACCAACGGTGGGTTATGTGTGAAGCCGACTGTAATTCAAAATAATTAATTTGAAAATTAGTTAAGAGTAACGGCAGGGCGATCATACAAAACTTTTTTAAGAAAAATTATTTTTTCAAAGCGAAATATTTCATATATCAAATTAAACTGATACCAACGTTAGATTATTTTTACGAACTTTGAAATACATGGCTTGTAAAAATAAATGTTTTTTAATTTTCCATTTAAGCAAGTAGGTATTGAAGGTTGCAAGACCTTTTATTAACAATTTTTACAAAATAACTAGTAGCCTTTGACCGAGCTACAACACAGTTTTAGAAATCTTCAAAAAAAAACAGTTCATATATGTTATTGTAGTGTTTGGTGTTTGCATTCGGGTAGCTTCGGGTTCTACCGAACATAACCGAACGCTACTAAAGGCCTCGGGTTGCATCGTCGGGTGGCGGGAAGCCATTCTGTCGCTAGACGGCCTTCAGGCAACTTGTAACTTGTATTGTCAGTTTATTATATTCCGAATTAAACAACCTCCGTATATAAGAATCTACGACTATTAATAGAGATATTACCAGATCCCTATCCTCGTTAGAATACTGGAGATTAAGGGCCCAGTATTCTATCCTGTAAAACATCAATACGTTACAGTTATGGACAATAACATGGCCTTAATCTTTGAAAAATTTAACGTAAGAATAACTAACGCACATCATCACCGACAACCTAAATTAGCATGTTTGATATGTTGTTGATGAAAAACCATGTGTCAATATTATTTCAACTTTCATGACTATTAAAATCATAAGTTTATTCGTCTTACCCACTGCACCATAGAGGTCACAACATCACGTATTGAAAAGTCGTATCCCCCATCCTACCCTGTACAACCCTTTCCTTTATATGAGCGTCCATCGCACATCCGGGAAAGAGATGGACGCATGCAAGATAGTTGACGACAGAAAGAGAGACGATACCAGTATTAAATATTTGAAGAGAACTACCAATGAGCACCTAGCAACGTACACGGAACGAAATGAAATAGTGGCCTTTGGTGAAAGACGCGGTAAGTGGTGTCTGAAATTATAAACATTTTTTAAAAAGTGAACAGTAGACGTCCAAAATGGTATTTTCTAATTTTTGTTTATTTAAACCTTTCTTTAATCAAAACCTAAATTTCCTCTGAAATCGTAAGCTTTATAAATAGGTAATTAAATATGTACCATTTGTATACCAAACCGGACCTATTATCCACACAGAGGCACGACGGGAAGCACCTATTTTGGCAAAAATCTACCGATATTTTATTAAAATAAACTAATTAACGCCATCTATGAACACGTAGATTATAACTAGCGTCACATTTAACCTTAAAATGTGAAAATTCTATAATTTTAATAAAATCTGTGGCGTAGAGAAGAATCCAAATTAACTAATTAATAATAAACCACTCGACCTACTTAGTACCTACTCCCGAGTTACGTACTTGCAGCCGAAATCGTAAACAAAATAAAGCAATCTACCGGCGACAATACCATCGCATACGGTCTGGTACATTACGACAACTCGCCAGAAGGTTCGAGTCTACCGCCTATGCATAATTGCCGCGCTTTCGAAGATTCCTGAAACACCCAGACTGTGCGAGTGCCTCGGATTTAGTTGTAATTCATCTACCTACTGTTGCCACCGGCCGTATAGTATAAATAAACCCGACGCAGCGAGCAGTCAGTCAGTCAGTCATCAATCTGCCGTCAGTGGACAAATTTCGCGAGTAACAATCGGTGCGCTCCACGCCCCCCGCGAAAGACAATACACCCGGCTTCGCCCGTACAATCACGGACTCCATCGAGACATCATCTTAGCGTCTTGGCCACGTCCCTGGCCAGCGCTACACGGATTACAGCGCCCTGGTTCCAGCGTCTCTGACCAGCGCTTCATCCACGCATCATGACCACCACGAGGACCTGCCGACACAGCCAGCAACCGGTGAATACATCTGTCCAGCGTCAACTCTCGTTACGGCTACTCTGACTCAATAAACACTGTGAACTTCACGACACGCCTTTTATTTCGTGCCTCTCACCTGATCCCCAAAGTGGTGACCCTAGATAATTCTAGTGATTTAAAAAAAATAAATGAAATGAAACCTTACAATAGACCCAACTGCTCTCAACCGTACTGGCTATTCAATCTGGTCACCAAACACGGTCAAAGGCATTTTAATCAAAGTTTCAAATCTGAATAGTGATTTTACACCAGGGCGATACTGAGATTGTCTTCTACTCTAGAAAGAGCTTCAAATATACAGTAAATATATTCTTTTTTGTGTTATTTCACAAACTAATCAAATAAAATTTACTTGCGCTCGCCGGGATTTGAACTCGCGACCTGCTTGATAGTCGAGAGTCTTACCCTCGACCACGTAGGCCGTCAAATATGTGATAAAAAAAATAATTCGATATAATAAATTAGAACAAAAATATAAATCAGAGCAGGGTTGTACTTTTTTATCAATAATTCAATGTTGTTTACGAGGTTTTGCCAGCCCTGCCACAAATGAGCGATCTCCTTGCGCGCGCTTCTGTTAATTAAAAATGTCCTCTAGCCCCCGTGAAAAAAATGCCATACTCATGAATTTTTTAAAAACGTGTTCCACTACATTAAAACGGAGCGTTTTTTACATGCCGTTCTCACTCATTTGTTTGTGTGCCGCTCCATTGTTTTTATTCCGCCCGTCTGTTCGCCATCTTGTGTTTTGCGCGGGAAACAAGCGAAGGTCGAGGATTTGAATTTCGAATGGAAAGCCATTTTGCATTATTATTATTTGTCGTCCGATGAACATGTAAATACTCTGCTAGAAAAGGCTGGCTATTGCGATGTGTTTTATTTTCTATTTATTAAAAGATACGTAAAAAGCACATAAAAAGCAAATTAGAAATTAAGAAGTTGCGCTTTTTTTTAATGTTAAATGCATTTAAAAAAATAATAATTCCATTTAATCTATTTTTTACTATCGTAGTATTGCGATGTGTTTTATTTTCTATTTATTAAAAGATACATAAAAAGCAAATTAGAAATTAAGAAGTTGCGCTTTTTTTTAAATGTTAAATGCATTTAAAAAAATAATAATTCCATTTAATCTATTTTTTACTATCGACTTCAACTTGGAATTAACAAAATTTCCTGTTAACGAATAACTTAAAAATATTTTAAAACCTACTACTACCGTCATCATAAGTCTAAAAGTGACTATTGCAATTGTGAAGGATTAGTTAGCAGAGAATTTTGGGAATCAGTTGCCATTGCCATCAACTACTAACAGGTTTTTATTACTCCAACAGTAAACAAGATCGGTTGATACATATTTGAAAAAATATGGTTCGCAGGAACAAACTTTAACCAGGCTTCTTGACTATATGTATCTTCCTGCCCTTACGTACAAAACCGTAGCCAGAGAGGATGGAATGCCACGCATCTTTGGGTACTGCCACCATGCAGGCGTGTTTAGGTACCGCCACTGCGGGAACCATTTATTGGATAACCAACACTTCTGCAATAGGTCACCCCAAGTGGTTCGTTACGTTTGGCGATTTAGCAGGGGTGCCCGGGTTTAACGGATGAGGTGTGTTCAGGATGCGCCTGCCCACCGTGGCGTGCCAGATCGGGGAGGCTGGTTTGGGGAGACTCTTTGACCATACTGATCCCTAGATTCCAACCCAACACTCATACCCTTTACATTCCCATAACTTCTTCTCCTTCCTTTCCTTAAAACAGATCCTCCACACAGCATCCCAAAAGATTACATAGGCCCTGAGAGAGAATATTTTCCTCAGAGCTTCCTGAACATTCATGCATCGTCTCTTTTTAAAATCTATCTATATAAATAAAAACGCAATGTGTGTATATGTGTGCCCGGGAGACCCAAAACCCAAAAGGGTTTTCCAATAAGAGTTGTTATTTTGATATTGATCAATGGTTTCGTTGCTTGTGTGGCACGTAGCGCCGTTTTGTTGAAACAAAATGTTGTCCAGATCAATACCATCCAATTCCGGCCATAATAATCATTAATCATCTCTTGATAGCGCAATGCATTCACCGTAATTGTTGCTCCAGCCTCATTTTCGAAAAAGTAAAGTCCAATTACTCCGCCGGACCATAAACCGCACCAAACAGTCACACATTGAGAAAAAAGAGGCTTTTCAACAATAACTCTTGGGTTTTCCGAGCCCCAGATGCGACAATTTTGCTAGTTGACGAAGCCACCGAGGTGGAAATGGGCCTTATCACTCAAGATGATTTGCATTTGATTCACTCAAGTGAATTTTAAGAATATCAATGCGTTGTTGAAGCGTGTATTGTTCCATTTTTGTTAATGGCGTAGTTTTTACTTGTCAAATGTCAAAAAATGACAGCTTCAAAAGTAAAATTTACCGAAATAGCGGGCTATTAAAAATAACACCTCTTATTGGAAAATAGTAGACTAATTTCGCTGATTGTTTGTTCTTATTAGTGCCAGGAGTGTTTAGAGATTGGTTTGAATGGTATAAAAGTTCGTTAACGCCCGAGGAAGACTAAACGCACCATCTCTATTTTTATGTAAAAATCTGTCATTAGACATTATTTGTATTGATTATAAGTTTATTAATTAAAGATGTAAAAAATTCTGTTGGTTTTCCAAAATAAATACATCTCTGTATAAGTGTTGTGAGATACGGAGTCGAATTTAAGTCAATGTAATGTATTTTTAAACATAACAATATGGTATAGTAGTGAATGGTAGAAAAAGTAAGTGACGCCCGAAGAAGACATGTTACCATCAAGTGAAACATATACTTTAAAAAAAAAAAAACTTCAATTCTTTACAAATATTTTATTACCCAGTTTTTAGATACTTACGCTAGAATTCACACCTCAAAACTTTACTCCAAACCATTCATAACCCCAGCAAAGCCGGGTGTCATGTCAGCTAGCAATATGTAGATTTGCAAAAATTCTACATTATCTGCTACCTATGAGTTTTTCATACATAAATAATTTCCAAAGAGAGGTTATAAATAACGTTATAGTTCTAGTATCTTCTTTATTTTTAGTTTTCATCATAGACATATGAATATTAGTAGACCTGCCCTAAGTGATTAAAAGCGTATTATCCCCACTCCCCATACCGGTTCCATTGGAGCCGGCTGGGCTCGCGTATGGCCTCAAGTGAAATTTGAAAACGTGACGTCATCATTCTTGTGCGAACTATGGTCGAGGCATCATCGGTTCATTTTACGAAATAACACGGCAAAATGTTGACTTGTACTATGAAAACTTGTAAAAATAGATGTGAAAAAGAGAATAAACCCAATTGTCGTATTACATTCCATATATAAGCATTATTTTACTTTATTTTATGCATATTCACATCGTATAATATGAATCAGTTGTTACTATCACATCGAGAAACGTCTAGACGCGAAACACAAAGCTGGTTGGTTGCTGGGAAGTAAATTATGAACATTTATAAAAGTGTCTTAACTAAATACTTAAACGAAATATTCGACTCTGAAAATGGAACCGAATTTTTTTGCCGAATTTGGACTTCGCAAATTTGTTCATAACGTGGCGAGTAATTTGCGCTCCCATGTAAAAATGTCTATTCATTCAAAAGCAGATTTTACTTTTAAGAAGTAAATGGTGATATTATAATGCGAGATGCCTATTTACTGTCAGATTGATTTATTGACGAATCACAGTCAGCCTTACACCCTTCGTTCTTCAACAGTTGATTTTACCCCTCGCCATTATCTTCTCGTCTATTAATTCCTATGTCTGTGGTTTTCATACAAGACTTGTGAGAAGGAAGATTATTCATTATCCTGTATCTCGAGAATAAGAATTGGTCATCGCTCCATTGCATCCGGGTCCTAGATAGTCCACTCTGCCAGTGCGGCATGGAAAATGAGACTCTTGATCGTGTTTTCTTTAATTGTAAAAATCATTCATCTTTCAAAGGCATTTATCGTTTACTTATAAAAATCACCCACCAATCTCCCCTTAGTATTCCTTATTTACTTTCTCTCAACAATTCTCGCATTTTCTCAGTTCTATACAAGTTCATAGACTTGAATGACTTCAATATTTGAGATTTCCTATTCCCGTATAGATTTCCCATAAAATTATAACCATCTCCCTTAACTTTAACGGCACATAGCACTCTTCTTAGGGTGAATTGCTTAATACAAAAAAAAAATTCTTCATCGATAACGTACATACAACCTCTCTGAGTTTACCATACAATTTTTTATGTTTTAATATGGAACACGTCTTTCTTAGTTGATGATTTTTTAACATTAAACATACAAATGACATATTTACTGTACTCATTTATTTATTTGGACATTTGGGCATGTGATAAGAACTTTGGGAGACTAGAAAGATAAAGATATTGTGATGTCCTAGCAACGGTTGAATTACACAGTCCAAATAGAGTAGTCACATTTGTTGCTGACAATGAATGACGATGTCGTCATGGTTGGTGATACGCATCGCGATGGGATGCATATCAAGAGTAACAAGTACATTACCAAGGACAGCAGGTATTTTGGGGATCCAGACCATAGGTGGCTGCCAAATTCAACAGCGGTGCGTACTTGCGTACTTGCTATCTATGTACAGGGTCAGCAGTTGTGTACTATAAATTAAATTATTTTTTTAAGTATCTTTGCTTAAAATAATACATCGACTGGTATACGTAGCTATTAATAAGTAGGTACCTACATTTTTATAAACTGCATTCTGTTCGTCTACAAAAAAAAACGTATTAAAACACCTTACATCGAGATGGGAAAGCATTTAGCAGAGTTTTCCTTTTGATGTTCACTGATAACGTTATCCGTCAAAGAGTTTTTTCTGTTATGGGAAGAAACCCATTGTTAATATCACCCGATTTTTATTTTACAATAAAATTTTAATTAACGTTTTTCCCTGCTTCTGGCGGCCATTGTTCAAAAGAAGAATGCGTAGATTTTATATTCTGATGACGGAATATTGCGTTTTAAATGTTCCAACTATTTATACTCGTAGTTAATTTTATAGTGAAATTTGTAAAATAATTAAATGATTCCAAAGTTAAAAAAGTGAATCTAGTTAATTTGTTGATAATTCTTTCTTGATAATGGAAAATACACCCGAAAAATACTTTCATTGTCAAAATTAATCGTTAAAGAAATGCGCATTTCAAATATAGAATTAAAATAATTTTATTTCAAGTCCAAAAACATTATACCAAAGGTCGGTACTTTATCGCTCGTCTGAAATCTCGACAAAATCAGTTCCAATTCTGAAAATGACACTTAAATTCAATCCGAGTTCATTGAACCGTTTAATCTTCAAATCACTCACAGACAGACCCACAACCAATATTAGAATGTTTGATAGAGTTGACATAACTATTCGAGATTTTTTTTTATTTTATTTTTTATTTATTTTAATATAGATCATAGTTACATTAAATCATACATATTTTGCAATATATCATATTTAGGTACATAGTTGGTCATGTATACCTTATCAGAAAAGAGATAGAGTTGACATTTCTATTAGATATAGAGTTGACATTACTTTTAGATATAGAGTTGATATTACTATTAGAGATAGAGTTGACATGATTTTTATATGTAGAGTTGACATTACTATTGCAACTACCGTATGATGAATTTATTGTAATAATGCTATTATACGACCGCGAAAAATCACAAGATGCATGAGTGTTTATTGTTATCGATTATATAGTCAATTATTATGAGTAAGTAAAAGGTTTTATTAAATAACGTAATTTTTATACTAAAATAATCTTGATAATCGATGAAAAAGTTACCTACCTACTTGAAATTATTTCTAAGGAAGATTCTAAAGAAATAAATTGACGTCTACCTACTAAAAGATGCGCATACTCACTAATTTATATTAATAATAAACATCCAGACGATTTTGCCTTCGACGATTCTGGTGATTGGTTTAATTTCATAGAACTTGTGTCATGACCGTTGTACCTACAATTTACACGCAAGAATATAATAATTTCAGTAGAAAATACTTTAACGCTTTTTTCATAGGAGAGATACAAGATTTTCCAATAAGAGGTGTTATTTTTAATAGCCCGCTATTTCTGTAGATGTTACTTTTGAAGCTGTCATTTTTTGACATTTGACAAGTAGAAACTACGCCATTAATAAAAATGGAACGATACACGCTTCAACAATGCATCGAAATTATTAAAATTCACTTGAGTGAATCAAATGCAAATCATCTTGAGTGATGAGGCCCATTTCCACCTCGGTGGTTTCGTCAACAAGCAAAATTGTCACATCTGGGGCTCGGAAAACCCAAGAGTTATTGTTAAAAAGCCTCTATGTCCTCAACGTCTGACTGCTAGTTGCGGTTTATGGTCCGGCGGAGTTATTGGACCTTACTTTTTCGAAAATGAGGCTGGAGTAACAGTTATGGTGAATTTATTGCGCTATCGAGAGATGATTAATGATTTTTCAAGGCCGGAATGAATAGTATTAATTTGGACAACGTTTACTTTCAACAAGATGGCGCTACGTGCCACATAAGCAACGAAACCATTGATCTTTTACGATTGAATATCAAATAACACCCCTTATGGGAAAACCCTGTATAATAAAAAAAACATCATTTATTATCGTTATAGGTATATGACGTATATAGCTTCTTGTTCACAATTCATGTCATTTTTCCATTAACTATTTTCATGTTTTTTTATGATTTCATAATGATTGCTGTATTAAAATAATTTGTTTAGTATAACTGCATTTTGTTGGTGACCATTGCATAAAACACTGTTTTTCTCAATCGATGTTTCGCGAATTTTTCGCAAAACAATTTGAATATTGAAGAAAGACCCCCTCCCCCACCCCTCCCTCACCTCGCCGCTCAACTTCGTCGGTTTATTACTTCGCAAATTCAAAAAGTTAGCATTTAACCCTGCAGAACATCGGTAGCGCTGTTTTATCTCCAAAATGAGAAGTACGGGGTGTAAAAAAATAATTGAAAATTAGAAAACTCCCCCTTCCCCCCTTTGTCCCTGTCTCCCACCCCTTGCCTTTTCCATAAGACCGAGGAATAGATAGGAAAAGTTTGGGAATATGAAAATTAGCGTTTACTGCTTCTCACGTTTTTATAAAAAATATTTTGATCAGACAACTGCAAGGGATAATCAATCTTTTAGAAAATCAAGCATTTCTAACATTAATAAATAGCTTTCATTTCATTTCTAACAGTGTTAATAAATTTTATTAACACTGTTTCTTCTTTGAATCAGGCGAACGACTTTCAAACTTTTAAGATAATTAACTTTACCAAATGATTTAAATACCAATATTTAATATGTTTTTTATTTAATTATATATTTAACGCCCATACGACCTTTTACAAACATTAGATATACTTATTAGTTTAGTACAACTGCAATAAAGTAATAAAGGGTTGCTATTAGTTTTATAGAAATCAAAATTTTGTAGAATTTATAAAATAGAACATACGCCAAAGAATAACCAAAGTAAAATAATATTCATTAATGAGGTATGATATATTATACCCTTCTTGTAACTAAATTCTTTGCAGTTGAATACATCTACTATTTCTGAGAAAGTATTGACAACTGCATCCAATCTAGGTACAAGCGAGTATCAAAATGACTTAGTCCTGATATTGTTGTTGCAATTAAAAATAATTTTGAGTCTTCTAGTTGATATACATTTTGAAATGAATACCTACACATAAATACCTATGGTAGGTTACTAGGCTAAGTTTATCAGGGCTGTCTATAATATCATGAACAATTTTGAAAATAAAAGACAAGTCGGAAAAAAATCCGCGAGTTTTAATCATTTTTATTCTTTCATCAAGTGGTTGTGACTTATGGTTTTATTTGGTATACAAACGTGTAGTAAACTTAAATTAAATGCAACTATGATAGGGAATATAGTGTGCAAAAGAATAAAAGCTTGCTTGTCAAATAAAGAACCGTTATGTTTGGTTGAGACTTAACTTGTTTATTTAATAATTCATTACATAATTTAATCACAGATATGAGAGAACGTTGATTTTTCAACTACAAAAATTCCCATTTTAGGATATTATAACAGGTATAATTCGTTTAACACATGACGTGACCAACGATAAACCAAATATTTTCTATGTTTTTAGCAAAAGGGGAACGTTATTAGAAATGGAAATACCATCACTCGACTTATAAAAGTCATAATATTATAATGGCCAAGTGGCGGAATGCATCGGGTTAGAAAGCTATAGAAAACTGTGATTCAAATGAGAACTTTCAAAATTGTTGTTGTCAATAACCATACCTTTCAAAACAGCTGTCGCTAACTACCAAGACCTTAAAAACACTTATCGCCAACGACCATGACTTTCAAAACACCTATTACTACTACCATGATCATGACCTTCATGACAGCCATCGTCAAAGATCATGATCTTCAAAACAGCTGTCGCCAACGAGCATTTCCTACAAAACAGCTTTCGCCAACGAGAACGACCATCAAAATACCTGTCGCCAATGACCATGACCTTCAAAACGGCTATCGTCAACGACAATGACCTTCAAAACCATGACCTTCAAAACGGATGTCACCACCGATTATGACTAGCAAAATGAATATTGCCACTGACCATGACTTTCCAATAGAATTCCTTCATCTACAATGACTTTCACCATTTGATTAAATGTCGTGACATTCATATCGATTGCCACCAGTGTAATGGTAACTGGCGTTATTTTTATCGTTGAGATAAAAATTTACAGCGAAAAATGACACAACCACAAAAATAACATTTATTCTCATACCATTGTTAAGATACTAGAAAATTCTTGTATCAAGAAAAAACAACCATCGGCTAAAATACATATTATTATTATGACAAAGTTTATCACAAAATGAAAGCATATCGTAATATGTTTTTACGAAGAAAAAAACAAACGAAATTGCTTACACAATCAATGTTTCCACGAAATATTCCCAAGAAAAAATAATGGAAATAATATCTTAAATCTCTTTCAAGAAACAACGAAATGATGGAGCTAAGCTGCCAATTTTTCCTTGAACCCAACAAATTTCAAGTCTCGTTACAAATTTGATGGAAAAATTTCGGATTAAAATTTTATTAGAAATATCTGAAGAGAGGGGAGGTTTATGAGGGGTTTGGGGAGGGAGGGGGTTGTTAGAGGGTTGCTAATAAAATCAGGTTTATGGGGGTGGCAAGGCTTCGCCGTACTCTGTACTCTGTACTCTGTACATTGTGAAGTGGCACGATATAATCATAAACCGTGTAAGAGAGATACTTTTCTAGTGGATTGTGCGAAGGTAATACAATTTTATTTTAATATCAATTAGGTATTGCGTATTGAAAACTGTAAACTTGTATGGCACGAATTGAAGACAGTAATTAAAAAAAAATCTGCAAAGTTAAGCTATGCTCATAGAAGCGCATGCTTGATGCTTGGACAAGTGACATCATTAATTGTGTAGTGTGTATTACTAAAATAAATTGCTTTTCAAAGACACGTGAAAACAAATCACATCTGGCAATTTTCTCAATACAAACTGCTTTGCATCAAGAGACGTAGCTAAAAGGAAGGCTTTTCAGATTTTAAAGAATTAAAGTTATCTTACTTTTACTAATCATGCTTATGGTCGGTGTAATTCACCTTTAGAATCATTCTGATAAAAATATTCATAATTAATTAGAAATGAAACCTTGTTCTAAATTATTTGTCGATGTTTGTTTGTTTTTTGAACAGCTAAACAGCAAAGTTCTCCCAAACTTCCAAAACCCTTTCCAAACTTCTTTGTACTTCAAATTTTAAATGCCATAGTATTTTTTAAAGTGAAAAGCACAAGAGAGTAAGATTCCCAACTGTTAAATGGGCGTATAACAGCACTACCAACTTTGCATGAAATAACGGAATAATTTTTGGCTTGAAAAACAGCATTGAGATAGGGATGTGGTTTACGCGGTATTGATGCTGATAATAATAATAATAATAATTGGATGACTTGTATAATGTTGTTTATAAATTATTTATATATTATTTTGCTTATATAATGCACTTTCATAATTTTGATTGACTAGATGATCATTTGTGGAAAAGTGTGTGGAAGGGTTTAGTTTTTCCTATGGGGAAGATTTAACCCGGACAATAAAATCGGAAGTTAAAAAAAAATGACTTGTATAGCGCCGTTTTTATGCAAAATCACCTCAAGGGCGCTGTCCAAATTTTTAATACATTTCTACAGTGATCTATGTTATTACTAACTATTTAAAGAGATAATATACAGTACAATACGTACCTGGTAGGTCACTTGAGATTAACACTTAATTAAAATTATCTAATTGTTTATTAGCGAAATTTAGATACAGGATTTAGGACAAAATTAGAAAATTGGATATAACAGGACTTTCTATCAGGAATGGTATATTTAATTTAAGGGTTTTTTTTTATTTTTATATTAACTCCACACAGGAGGCCCTGAAGAAAATAATTTCCCTCAGGGCCTATGTCATCTTTGGGGATGCTGTGTGGAAGGGTCTTTTTGTGGAGAGGAAGGAGTGAACATGAGTCCCATGTTGTAGGAGGGAGGAAACACAGAGGCCGGCAGTTCGTTCCACAGCCGAGCTGTTGAACTTAAGAACGAATCGTAGAAGCGACCCGTTCTCATGTGACAAATGTCAACTGTGTACAAATGTTGGGCCCGCGTTTGGCGTGTATCCTGACTACGCACCGGTGCCGAAGGGATCAATGACGCTAGTTCCTCAGAGCATCTTCCATTGTTATACCGATAGAACAAGGACAGCATACCTACCTGACGCCTGTGCTCTAAAGATTGCAGTCCGTTTGTTAAGATTGGGGAATCTATCAAACGGACCGCCCGTTTTTGCACAGAGTCAAGGGTTTTTTTTCAGGTATTTAGGGGCTTCGGACCAGAGATGGCTGCCAAATTCGACAGTAGGGCGCACTTGCGATTTGTACAGGGTCAGCAGTTGTGTATTATTAAAGTATCTGCGGGCCCTGTACAGTACGCCCAGCTTCTGAGAGGCCAACTTTACTCTGGCTTCGATGGAGCCCCCGTACCTGAGCTGGTCACTTATAGTTACACCAAGCATATCAATGGAAGGCCTGTTCGGAAGATTGCTTCCGTTGAAGGAGACTAGATTATCATTTGGATCCCTTTTAGACGTAATCAGACAGGATTGGGTCTTTGAAACATTAAATTCGACGAGATTATTTTTACCCTAGGAGGAAATACTCTCGAGATAACCGTCCATTCTCTGCTTCAAAGCCCTCCGAGCCGTTGGGGTTTGTGTGCCCTTTGGGGGCTTGTCAAACAAAAAACTATCATGGACTGTACTGTCATCCGCGTAACAATGAATCGGTGCACATGTCAAAAGGTCATTGATGTGCAACAAAAACAAAGTCGGAGACAGAACCGATCCCTGTGGGACGCCAGCATTTATGGAGTGCGAGGAAGAGGTGAAACCGTCAGCAACCGCCTGAATCGACCTATCCCTTAAAAAATCAGCAATCCACGTACACAAGGATGCGGGAAGTCTGTAAGAAGGCAATTTGTTGACAAGTCCTCGGTGCCAGACCCGGTCAAAGGCCTTGGGATATGTCTTGTGCGACCGTTTGGGTCTCACCGTGACGTTCCAGGCACCGCCCCCAAACATGCGTCACATACGCGAGAAGATCACCGCACGAGCGGTTCCGCCGGAATCCGTATTGACGGTCGTTGATAATTTTGTTCTTCTCGAGGTATGTGAGCAGTTTGTCGTTGATCACACGTTCCATCACTTTGGACAGAACTGATGTGATCGCTATGGGGCGGTAGTTGGCCGGGTTGGAGCGGTCACCTTTCTTGGGAATAGGGTGAATGACCGCTTTTTTCCAACCAGAGGGCACAGTGCCACACTGCAGGGACATTTTGAAGAGCTTTGTCAAAACTGGAACTATTTCCGCAGCACACCTCTGCAATACATAAGTAAGCTTATGTATTACATAATATGTAAGCTATCCGTAATTCCTAAACTTTTTGAAAAACTATTACTTGATAAAATTTCACCATGTATTAACCATCTCATTGTTCTGAATCAACACGGATTTTTGTCGGGTAGATCAACTCTGACAAATCTTTCGTTATATGAAAACTATATATCAAACGCATTAGCTAACAGAACTCAAGTAGATTCCATATATACGGACTTTATCAAGGCCTTTGACAAAGTATGCCATAAAATTCTCCTGATCAAACTACGTAAGCTCGGTATTGACGGAAAACTTTTAGAATGGTTTGCTAGCTATCTAACTGATAGAGTTTTACTTGTAAAAATCAATTTGTTCATTTCCAATCAATTTATAGCTACCAGTGGTGTACCACAGGGGTCTCATTTAGGCCCAATATTATTTTTACTGTTTATTAATGATATTGTAAATATATTTGATGAAGATATTAATGCATTACTTTTCGCAGATGATTTAAAAATATTTAAAATAATCAAAAGTGCTGAAGATTGTATCTGTCTACAAAATAATTTGAACAGGTTAATTAATTGGTGTTCTCTTGACAAACTTCATCTGAACATAAATAAGTGTTATTCAATAATATTTTACAGAATAAATCAACCAATTATTCATTCATATAAACTCAATAACTCAATCCTTACCTCTGTCGAAGAAATTAATGACCTGGGGATAACTTTCGACTCTAAATTAAACTTTATATCGCATATAAATAATATTAATAATAAGGGAATGAAAATGCTAGGCTTCATTCTTCGAAATTCCAGAGGTTTCAAGAATGTTTCAACATTAAAAATTTTGTATACATCCCTGGTTCGTAGTCAAGTCGAATATAACTCCTCGATCTGGTCCCCCCACTACAAATTACATTCAGATTCAATCGAAAAAATTCAACATAAATTCCTAAGACACATTAATTTTAAACTCGGTATTCCCACTGAAAATATAAACTATAATTACTTGATGAAAAATCTAAATTTATTAAAACTCTCAGATCGAAGAATTATATCCGACTTAATATTTATGTTCAGAATTGTAAATGGTAGTATAGACAGTCCTGATTTAATTAACCTCATTGAATTTCATATACCCACGAGAGCTACTCATTCTAAAATTTTGTTTAAATGCAACAATATCAGGACTGAGTATTCCAAACACTCGCTTGTACCTAGGTTGCATAAAGTTAGTAATAGATACGCAGATGTGGCAGATCTATTTAACTGCACGCAAGGTAGGTACAAGAGGGCTGTGCTATCAAATCTTTTCAATCAATATTAATTTAAATTAATTCTACCTTATTTGCACTATAGAAACTTATTTTTATTTTTTTTTTATTTATTTATTAACCAATATACATATAATACATAATTCAACAATATATATAATATATAATATTAGTGGTAACAATACCTCCCTAATTGAGAAATTCTCGTGTTTAGGGAGGGAGCACTATCAAATTGACAGTACTATACATACTTATCAGTTGTTACAATTTGGATGCATGAAGAATTACTTTTTTATATATAATAAAAATATAAGTAGCAATTGTTTTTTTTTTTGTACATAATGAAAAATTATTTTTATACATAATGAAAATTATAAGATGGCATTTATTTTGTACATAATGGACACATTTTGGTTGGCACATCGTAACACATACTTAAAAATTATTTAATAGTAAAATGTTTTTTGAGTTTTTGTTTAAAAATTTCATAATTCCTCTCGGATTGTATTTCTATAGGGAGTTCGTTAAAGCATTTTATTGCTGAGTATGTGTAATGATGTTGGGCTGTTGTAGTATTAAGTTTAGGGATTATTATTTGTCCTAAGGTTCTCGGTCTGGTGCTAAATGACTTTATTGTTAGTTTGTCTTTATGGATTTGTAGTAATGCGTTTTTTTGATAAATTTTATTTATTGTTAATACTTTGAATTCATCGAATAATTTTTGGGTTGAATAGTCTAATTGTTTCTTAAGAATAATTTTGATGAGTCTTCTATGTACTATTTCAAGTGGGGTTAAGTTGGTTTTATACGCTCCTCCCCATCCTATTATTCCGTATTGCAGAACTGATTGGGCTAATGCATAGTAAACCTTTAGTAGCAAAGATTTATGTAATATATTTCTTAGTTTGAGGAATACGTAATAAAGTTTACGTATTCTATTTACAGTTTGCGCAATATGTTCAGTCCATTTAATATGTTGGTCTATAATTATGCCTAAATATTTAATATTACTTTTTTTGAGATTTTTGAGCATTTAGGTGAATAGCAGTTGTCAGTATAATTATTACAAGAGTTATGGATAGTTATATTGGAATTTATTGTTGGGTGTATTTTGTCTGATAATGTGAAAGTCATGAAATAGGTTTTGTCAGAGTTTAAGGAGAGGTAGTTGTCATCCAACCATTGTTTTAAGTTGTTTATTTCTACGTTCGCAGTTTGATAGGCTTCTTCCCAAGTTTTTTTTTCTATGATTAAAACTGTGTCGTCGGCGAAAGATATGATTTTTCCATTTTTTGGTACTGTAAGCATTTCATTCACGTAAATGATAAACAATATTTGGCCTAGAACTGTCCCTTGAGGAATTCCAAATTCGGAATAGGTGGGTTCACTCAATATATTGTTAATTTTTACGTGTTGGTGTCTTTTATGAAGATAACTTTTAAACCATTCTTTAACTGTTCCTTGAATTCCAATATTTTCTAATTTTTTTATTAGCTTCTTGTGGCTTATACTGTCAAAAGCTTTTCTTAGATCGATGAATATACTTAAACATTTATTTCCCGAGTCAAGAGCATTATATATTATAGAGGTTATTTTTGCGATTGCATCTTGCGTACCTAAATTTTCTCTGAAGCCGAATTGGTTATCATTAATGATTTTATTTGAAGTGATATATTTAGTTAATTGTGACTTTACGACTTTTTCAAATATTTTTGCTACGTTAGATACAATAGATATGGGACGGTAGTTCGAGACGTCAGATGTAATTCCTGATTTGAAGATCGGGGTTATTATTGTATTTTTATATACTTTTGGGTAAATTCCTTGCTGTATGCTGTTATTAATGATATGTGCAATTGGTTTGGATATTAATTGTCTCATTTGTTTTAATACATTTACTGTGATATTATCAAAACCAGGGCTCGCGGACACTCGTAGGTTCATTATAATTTTTTCTATTTCTATTTGGGTGCATTTTTCAAATTTTTCAAAAATATTTTGGCAAGTTTGTGTGGATGTATTGGTAGTATTTTTAGGTTGGAACGAGTCGATTTTTTTGGCAAGTTTCTCTCCGACTTTAGCGAAGTAGTTGTTGAAAATATTTGCAATTTTAGTTGGTTCTTTTATTGAGTCTATTGTTTCGTTGTCATAAGTTATTTTATTTATTTGTTTATTTTTATTACCGTTGCCGATAATGTTGTTAATTGTAGCCCAGACTTTTTTGTTATCTTTACCACTATCTTCAATTTTTACCTTGAAGTAATTTTCTTTTGTTTTTTTAATTAAATTTGTAAGATTGTTTCTGTATTTTTTATATAATTGTAATAAAGTTAAGTCATTAGGTTGTTTTCGGGTTTGATAAAATAGTTTTTCTTTATTCCTAATTGAGGTAACTATTCCATGGGTGATCCAGGGCTTAATTTTTCTATGTTTTGATTTAGGTTTAACGTTTTTATGTATAGTTGCATTTATTATGTGTTCGCGAAGTGTTTTTTCGAATATAATTGAAGATTTTTCGGCATCTTCGGTGTTTAATGTTTCTTCCCATTTTTCCGATTTCAATTTTTGTTCAAGAAGTTGTATGTTTAAGGTTTTTATGTTATACTGTTTTAATGCAGTTTTGGAAAAGGACATATTTTTTTTTAAATGAAGAATTAAAAAACACGTGTAGTGATCGGTAATGTTTGTTTTCCAAATGACAGGTGTTAATTGTGTAGTTGTGTCAGCCTTAGTCCAGATATGATCAATACATGATGGGTTTTGTAGGGGCACAACTCTAGTGTAATCGTTTATACATGAAATGAAGTTAAGCTCAGCCATCGTATTAAGTAAATCATTTTTTTCGACGCTGTTTGAATTTAGACCTATATTTATATTGAAGTCACCCGTCACTATAGTATTTTGACATTTTGTTTTGTTTATTACATCTTTGAGGTTCTCTATAAATTGTTGAGTTTTTGATCCGTGGGTTCGGTAAACAGCAATAACTTGATAAATCTGATTATTTACTTTAAATTGTAATGCTACACAGTTCGTGAGTGTCATGTTTATTTTTTTATAAGATATATCTTGGTGTTTTTGGTTAACGTAAATAACTATGCCACTATTCTTGTTAATGTGTGTTTTCGTCGAAATACAAGTAAAGTTCGGTAATTGTGGTATATTATCTATATTTACTGTATTAAGGTGTGCCTCTGTCAAAACAATACAGTCGAGTTCAGTTTTTAAAAGACTAAGGGTGCATAATAATTCATTCATGTTTTTGTAAATGCTCCTAATATTTAAGTGCATAATTACTAATGAGTTTGTCATATTTTTGAAAACGAGGTTACATTCATCAACATTATTACATACTTTTTCTGTTATATTATAAGTGCTATCTAGTTCATCCGTGATAATATTATTCATCAGAATTTGAAAACGTGTGTCTTATATAAGAGTAGTTGCGAATATATAACATAAGCTTATAAATAACATATAACATAAGCATGAAACGTATGTAGAATTTAGGTATATAAATAATATAAGACATAATGTTATAATGAAGATAAAACATAAGCATATAAAAAATGTAAAACGTAAGCTTTAGCATATAAGATATACGAGAGATATAAGTGTTTAGTTGGTGCCAATATTTAACATAAGCATATACAATATATATGGCATAAGAATAGGTATATAAAGTGTAAATATAATTGTTGAAAATATAAGACCTAAGGATGTAAAGAATGTGAAGTATAATCATATTAAGAAAGTAAAACATGAGCTTATAAAGATTATAAAACATAAACATATAATGAATATGAAACGAAAACATAAGCATATAAAGTATACAAGAGATATAAGTTAATATAATCATATTAAGAAAGTAAAACATGAGCTTATAAAGATTACAAAACATAAGTATATAAAGAATAAGAAACGAAAACATAAGCATATAAAGTACGTAAGAGATATAAGTTAGTATAACCATATTAAGTAGGTAATGTACTTGTATCTCTTGTTTACTTACTCTATAATGTCATTTCACAATCAAATGCCACATATATTTGTAATTCTTTTTTTTTAAATATTTCTACGTTTTTAACTGTGACAATTATATCATTGTTTATGGTATATTTATACCGTTGATATTAAATAAATAAATAAATAAATAAATACCAGGGCAGGTATTCCATCAGGTCCACTAGCTTTGTTAACATCGAGCCCCCGTATGACGTGGAGTACATCCCGATGCCGGATCCACAGCTTTTTCATATAGAAGCCGCAGTGAGGAACCGACGGCGGAACAGCACCTCCGTCGTCGAGGGACCAGTTTTCCGCAAACATTTTCCCTTATAGGTTTGCCTTTTCGGTGGCGGTGTTTGCTAGTGAGCCGTCAGGTCTGGTAAGAGGTGGCAAACTGGGTTTGCAAAAATTTCGACCTATTGAGCCCGCAAGCGACCAGAATGCTCTGCTGCCATGCGGGCAGGCAGCCAGCTTTTTGCTGATCTGCAGGTCGTGTTCGAATTTTGACCTATTAATGATTCTCTTGCATTCCTTTGCCGATTTGTTGTATGCTGATCTGCTTTCGGGCGTTCGAGATGTGTTGTAGGCTCGGTAAGCCGCGTTTTTTCGTCGAACTGCTTCGGAGCATTGTCGACTGAACCACGGTTTTGAGCCCACACCAGTTTCTTTAGTAGTCGATTGTATGAAGCCATCCATCGCCGATTTGATGACTTCACCAATCTCCTGGGCACATCTTGAAGGGTCCGAAGTCCGAAAACAAACAGCTGACCACGGAAAAGCGTTGAAATGGGCCCGCATACCGAACCAATCTGCTGACCTATAGTGCCACACTTTTCTTCTCAGCCTCTCATTGGTTGGTTTGAGGCTAACGGGGATTGATATCGTCACTAGGCAGTGGTCGGATGATCCCAGAGGCACTGTGACGTCAATCTCATAACCGTGTGGCACAGTTTGACAACTTAAAAAGTTAAGTTTTTTGTTTAGACATGAATTCTGTTGGACTTGTTATGGATCTTGATTCCGGAGGAAGTTTATTCTAAGCCTTCGGCCCAGATACTCCGAAAGCGCGATCACCAAACTTAGTATTGGCTTGCGCTTAGGTTCTATCAGTCTGCCTACAGCTGATGATGTTGCTGATCTAAGAGTTGACTGCCTCAGACTAGTATTTTCCGGGA
The DNA here is from genome assembly GCF_061612785.1 of Hesperophylax consimilis. Lineage (NCBI taxonomy): Eukaryota > Metazoa > Arthropoda > Insecta > Trichoptera > Limnephilidae > Hesperophylax > Hesperophylax consimilis. The sequence goes on from NC_142857.1 coordinate 18,351,396, forward strand.
GGCATAGTTCAGAGATGTAGGGTGGGGCCATTTCATTGATGGATATAAACACAATCCAGCACAGTTTGTACTGGATTCTTTCAGGGCACTTGAACCAGTGATTAAAAAAAAAACAGTAATTACGAAGGTGTTCTGAAATGTGCGAATATTTTGAAACCCCGGTTATGAGCCGTGCTGCTGCATTAAACACGGATTGAAGTTTGTCAATTTGATATTTTGGAAGGCTGGCATAAATGCCGTTGCAGTAATCGAGACGCGAGACTACGTAAGAGTTGATAAGTAGTTTTGTTGCTTCTGTAGGAAGGTTTCTTTGGACAGACTTGAGTTGTCTTAGGTGAAAAAAACCTGTGCTTACAGTCCAATTTATTTGACTTTTGATACTATTTAACTAACTGAAGTAAGTGGGACCACGGCAACTACCATATTAGCTAAAATGTAATATGGATGTGATTTCAAATGAAACATTGTCATCAAATAGCCGCCGAGCGTATTTCGTTCTTTTTACACTACAAAGTTCACCGATTCTAGGATTCAATTTTCTACCTAATTGTAATTAGCTGACAAAAATATTGCAATAATAGGCTGATCACAATTTGTTCAAAAGCTGAAACAGACTAAGGATGGGTTGTTTATTAGAATTTGAACAATTCATCAAATTTCAACGTTCATTTGCGAGTTCTGTGAATGTCCTATTCAAGTTCTGTTTTTATATCATTATAGTCCGTTTACTTGACAGAACTTTTACAGAATTAAGAATTGTTCAAATTCTCCGAAACAACCCATCCTAAGAATCGGCATTTAACGGTATCCTTTCAACTGTCAAAAAGAAAAATTGCGTTGAATGGCCATTTGATGACTTTGTCAGACATGATTTTTTGCGAAACAAATGGGCCCTACAAATAATGAAGTACTTCATTTTATTTTGTTTAGTTTAATAAATATTCCCCATCAAATACGACTAACCTCCAAGACTGAGAGAAGATAACACCAAGGAATTGATGTCGTCACAAACTAAATAATTGATCAAGTCGCACGTCGCAAAGATCAATTCCCAAGCACCGGATGTTTGCACCTTACATATTGAAGACCCTATTGAAGATTACGGCCGCTCTGCATTATTAATTTCGTCTTAGATCCGAAAGGGTAGCAGTGACCCGGACCTCGTTTGGCCCCGGGGCCGCGCTTGAATATTATTATTATTATTTGCTTGCACGCCCCTGGAGCGGACCTGATTTAGTGGCGTGCATGGAGAGGGATCCGAGGTTTATGATAATTGATTGCGGATGGTCCAGAAATGTCGGAAATCTTGAAAAACAGTGGCGTAGTTGATTGGATTTATTTATTTATCGGATACTTACTTTAACTAATAAAGTTTCAAATACTAAGGTGGATTTAAACAAAACCTCCTAGATGGTCGGGACACTCATTCAAAGCAGCCTCCCAAATTGTAGGGATTGTACAAAAATTTTCTTTTTAATTTTTTTTTCAATATTTTTATTTATCAAAAAATCTTAAAAATCTTAAGTTAATTAAAAAAAAAACATTTTTTGGAGGTTCCCATACAAGTTAGGAGGCTGATTTGATTTAATGTCCCGGCTTTGTGATCTAAGAGGTTTTGATATAACCCATATTGGCTGTTAAAAGTTGCAAAAATAATAAGTCCATTTATTCATAAAAACAATTTGTTTTCTTTCTATAATTTTAATTTAAACAAAGACATCTTATTTTAGACCAGTGAATAAAATGGTCAAAAATAAACTTCTGTTCGTAATGTAATAATCCATTTATAAATAAATAAGCGTAAGGTTTTAAATTAGCTGCTAATAATTAAAAATGTACAGGTGCCTACTAACCCATCTAATTTTTTAAAGATATGAATGAGAAGTCAAAGAATTTTTATATTCTTTGCAATAATTATATTGAATTTAAAGCAAATATAATAAACACAATTTTATCGACGACTACAGAAATATTGCTTAAAAGTGTTTTAAAGCAGCTTTTAAATAAGTGAATGCACCGATCGAGGATTAGTAATGATTTTCGTCATTGTGGTTCGCATTACTTACCTTTTCATATTCTTAATCTTCTACCCCCTTTGTTTGCTGAGGTATTTAATGAAAGAAGACAAATAGACACTGCAGGAATACAAGTAATCATTACCCAGGCATGGCAGGTTCATTATAATATAACTAAGTTCTCAAAAATTATACGGTACCTGTTCTTTACTTTCGACTACTGTCTAAAGGTTGTTACTCAACGATCATAAATGCCCTAAAACAAATCAAAATAATGTTTTATGTAATTACTGAAAAAAAGTCACAACTGCTCCCAACCGTCTGGAGTCAGTCAGACTATGTCAACCCCAATTGGGGTATGTTGTGAGGCTGAAGGTTGTGGGGAGGGGAAGGGGGTATATGGGGGGGAAAGAAAGCTAGGAAAGTATCTGGATACTTAGATCTGGTCACCAAATTGGTTAAAAACCATTTCAAGCAACGTTACAATTAAAAACACGTAGTCTTTCACTAGGACGATACTGAGAGTCATCAACTCTGGAACGTGCTGCAAATTTACCTACCATATATTGTTTTTTTAATTGTGTTCCCACAAACAGTTCTCCAATTTGTCGTGGAAGGAGATTATAAATAATTGGTTATTTGTGATAAATCGGGGATTTATTAATACTTCGCGTTTTACAATGGTGACTCGATAGTCGACCTAACTAGAAGCTGGCTAATTGAGATCTGCGACAGAAAGTTTGTCTGGGAGCATTCCCACTGGCCCTGGCGACTACTGGCCACTGGATGCCATTTTGTGGACTTCCACGCAAGCTCTATGCACTGCCCTCTATGAGTGCATCTGTGAAGCTCTTACTTCCCAACATTAATGAATTATTAATTAAATACAATGTACTTGTGCACGACGGGATTTGAACTCGCGGCCTCCAGATAGCTAGTCGAGAGCCTCACCCCTTGAGAAAAATACAAGTTTATAAGAAATTAAACATAAATCACCAAATAGCTAACTGAACCACGTGTCATCCCTGAACATCTTAGAAAACCCCTCGGGGTAGCAATCGATGGGGGCTCCGGTTACTTATTGCGCCCCGGTCCCTAACCGCCACGGACCGCCACTGGATCGCCCACCCTTCTAGCTACGCTAATGAACTATTGCCAGCCGACTGCCAACTATTGTGTATGTGTTTTGATATTTGAATTTATGACCTTTGTTGTTGGGAGTTGAATCTTCCGAGATGTTTGGATGTTTGTTCAGACAGACAATTTGGATATCTGGGGTGGTTATGGCTTTTCTTGGATTAGATCTATAGTGTGCTGTTAGATTTTCTCTCGGTTTTGTTGGATATGACAGATACTTACTTTAATTATGTTTAAAAATATGTGAAAACAATGCATCCGTTAATAGTTTAATTTGCTAACGCTATCAGCCAAAATAGGTGATTGAAGTTGTGCATTGTCATTGACCCATAAACGATATTTAAATGTCGGTAAAATGAGTAAGCAAAATCATTTGTTTTGTAAACACTATCTAAAAATAACGGTTCACCCCTGTACCGTGTTCTATTACACGGAATGAACTGCAAACTAAATCAACAATGATTCGAAAATATAAAGCACATTCAATTGGGTTTGAAAATCGTGGGAAATTTGGAATGAAGGAAACAGCCTACGTTGAATCCCCATGAATCCCTGCAGTATGGCTCTCGACGAACTGCACTGTACGCAGGGTGAAAATTTCCTCCAAAACGAGATGATGTTTTGCAAACAGAGCACCAAACATGTGAATATACGACTCCAATTCACGACGACACAACGATTGCAACTGCTTGCCACAGCGACATGAATGCGAATATTGTACTGACTTGCGATAGTCCAACAAAAATCATCTTCTTTTTTCCAATGTGGGTAAGGCTGTTTTTAAGGAACGAAATGGATAGTAGTTATGATAGTTCAATACTAAACAACCACAGTAAATGGTTCAGAGAAAGAAGAAATTGACCGAAATATAATGAGAGTCGCGTGCGAAAAATAATGAGAGTCGCAAAGACTGCTAGGCTGATGTAAGCGTAATGAGTAAGAATATGAAAAGGATACTTAAATGATTTGGCATGAGTTACGAATTAACGAAGAATATATGTCACGAATGTGAATGGTAAAAAAAGTCAGGGACGCCCTAATAAGACATGACATGATCAAGTGAACCACATACTTGAGTCGGGCCATGTCAAGAGTCAGAATAAAAGAAGGGTGTGTATAAGACGATATATGAATTTGATTTAATCAAGAAGTGTGTTAAGACCGAGTTGTTTAACTTGGAAAATATTAAATATTAAAGGAAACTAGTTCACAATATCTGGAGCCAAAATATCGTAGCCCGAAAGAAATGATTCCGTACGTACAAAATTATAATGAATTCTGGAAACTATGTTGGTCATCTTTGTAATGAAAGAATGAAACAATAATGTAATGGATTAAGACAAAATGTTAAGGAAAAAAATCTTTATTTTAACTTTAACTGTATAAAGACACGTATTATTATTAAATTGAACAGGAAAAAAACTCAGTAAACTTTCGAACGTGTAGACTCGGCCATTCTGCCAAATTGGCAATTACCATATACTCGATTGAAACAGACCATTACTATGAATTTTTTTTTGAAGTCTTGGGATGACCCAAAACAACTGAAAAAATCATGATAAGTATTAACAGAGACGACGGGGCTAAGTTTAATAGTTCTTGATATACGGTATTGACGACTACGCCAAAACTAAACACTGAAAACCACATTATTTTACTGAAACACTGGCCCTAAAATGATTAACGTGCGCAACACGGTATCATTTCTACAAACATTAAAATTTACACCGCAATGACACTGTAACGCTTTTTTTATATTGCCTGTCCAAAGCGTTGGCTAAAGAAGATAGAGGCGCAACACAGCATAATAACCCAAAAATTTATTACAATATCCATGTATTGTTTCTAAATTATTTTTTAACTCTTTGATTCTCACAAGATTATTTGATTGTCTTATCCCGTAAATGAGCTCCCTGCTCCTCCACTTATAAAGCAGTTTGAAAGCGAAGATATTAGAATATCCTGTGGGAAGGATGGTAACAAAGAAGGTTCTACTGTATTTTAAGGTTGTATGCAAAGTGAGTCGGTGAGGAGATGTGGAGAGCACTCTGATTTATCTACAAATTCCTTTAAATACTGCCAAAGAGGAAACCTCCTTCCGGATTGAATACATTACCATTGCGTACAGGATGCTCTTAACGGGGCTGATGCTGTTAAAGATTTATGATATTCTTGATAATTTTAGTAAGATTTGCCTTTAATATTACCCGGCTGATTTTATCAGACCTATTTGCTAGACCTATTATTTTGAAACTAATATTAAGATAATTTAACAGTCCGTTTTTTCAATGGTTTCTACTTCTTAAATTTTTTTTCTGGAATTGTAAATTTTATTTAAAACTAGCGCAGACTCGATAAAATTCACGAAATCTGACTTCAGTTGACAATATTAACACTAAACAAAATAAACAAAAGAAATAAACGTTTAAGGCGATGCCATACGTAGTAATGCAAAATCATGTGTTATGGTTTGAAAATTTGGTCGCCTAGAATTGTTTCAGATGCTTTAATTAAATACTGCGAGTAGAATACAGCTTGGCCTTTGAAATAATTGAGTATTTTTTAGATAAGTCTTTTTATAAGCCCAGAAAAAAATAATGTATAGGCCTATGAAAACTGCTTTAAAGTTCAAAATCTCCTACTTACGAACCCATTTTCGGTTATGATTTTATTGTATAATGTGGCAAATTAAGTTATTTATAAAATGATTGGAAAAAAATAAATATTTATACCTGAACATCCACAAAATAAAATAAAAGGCACTTTTTGGCCATGTTTTTTTCTTGCATAAATCAACACAGGCGGATGGTGTTAAGCGGGAATTTAAACCTTATCGCTATCTACGTAAGAGTTGTTATTGATAGCGGCTCAATTTAAAAGTGCATCGCCTTAAGTATAGAATTAAAATAATTTTTATGGTAAGTAAATATAATATTATAGGTAGGTCTTTATAGTTTGACTGAATTCTTGACAGATCGGTTCCAATTTTGAAATAAAATCATTTTCAGATAAGATATTATATTACAGGATACCCCATCGCTTGTTTGAATTCTTAACACAATCGGTTCCCATTTTGAAATAAAAAGATTTTCAGATAAAATATTATATTATAGGATATTCCACCGCTTTTCTGAATTCTTTGCATAATCGGTTCCAATTTTTAAAAATGTCTCTTGAATTCTAAACAAATTCAAGTTAATTGATCCAGAGTAACAATCATAGACAAACTCTTAACAGAAATTAGTATTGAAAATTAAATATTTTCATGCAATTAAAATGACGCCAAAAGGGAATTTTTCAATTATTGTAGAAGTAATTAGTATTTTTGATGTTAATGACAAGTAACTTATCATGAATTGCATTTATACTTTGGTTTTCTTCAAATTAAACACCACAAGCATTTAAATAAACTTGAAATATGTAATCAGTGAACAAAATGTCGCTATGAACCGAGATAGATTGAGTTGTGTAGATTTAATATAGTTAATTTTAATTTATTTTACCAATTGACACTAATATTATTTTAATTTCGATGATAAAGAATTTACATGAATATACCAGTACAACAGAAAATAAAAGCAGTAAATTAGTCGCCTGTATCGTGTAAGATTTCCTATAATACTCGTAACTACATTATTGTGATAATAACAGTAATTCTTGTAAGTCACCGCGCCGGATTCGAGACGCTGCCAGAGAGAAAGACGGGACTTCCGAGTAATAATTCGTCTCTTGTTCCGACATCGTCTTAATCTTCTGTGCTCCTGATACTAAATATCAAACAAATTCATTTAATAAAGATTTTTATTGAAAATAAGCGCTGAGAGTTATTTAAATAAAGTTCCTACCTAGCTGACTGACTCTTCATTCAACGAGATTCTTATTAAATTTTCTATTTTTTTTGTATATTTTGTAACTTCTTCAATAATTACTAAATCAATTTGTATCGTTTGTTTAATGTAAATAAAATTGTATTTACCACTATTTAATAAAAAAAAAGGATCGACATGTTTGAAAACCAATGATTTATTGCTTCATAAGAATATTTTTATTTTTTATGTTTTAAAAAGAAAATCATTAATATAACGACAAGTAACCATATATAAAAAAAGATACAGAAGAATCACATTATAAGTTACTACAATACATAAACAGATTAATGTACACAGTCAACATTCTCATAGGCACACACACACTCAAAAGTACACAACACACTTAAACGCTCTCATACACATATTTATACAATTACATGCATACAATCAGTGAATTCCAATCTATTTATAAAAAATAGAAATAGAGGAAATCTTGATCCATTAATCATTTTTGACCTTTTTTTAAATTCAGTTATGCATGTTTATTAACTTTAATAAACTTTAAATTAAAAAAAAAAAAGATTAATTTTTTTTTAATTTTCAACGAAAGTTTATTCTTTATTTTCAAACTTTCAATAAACTTCTCTGTAATTTGTTTCGCCTCAGAAATTTATGAAAAATATTTATTGGTTGAAAACTACATAGCACATTCTAGATAACATTGAATTTCTTACAGCCGATTTCTCCAATAGGTTTTGAATTCTCGATACATGCGCACAACTTTCCAATAACTATCGAACCCTTATGAACGCCCACGGAAGTTTCCAATTGCCGAAAGTTTCTATTAGAATGCCTAAAAAATTCCAATAACCAATCGAAACTTTACAAACGCCAATTACTATAACCCAATCGAACCAATCAGAACGCCTACACAAGTGTCCAATACCTAATCGAACGCCCAAAAGCAACCTGTGGATAACTTTCCAATAACCAATTTTCTAATCAAACTGAATCCTTTCGATAACCAATCGAACCTACAAGAACGCCCATTTCCAATATAGAATTCAACCAATCGGAACGCCTTCAAATACCCAAAAACTTTTTTCCAATAACCAATTTTCCAATCACACTGCATCTTTCCGATATAACCAATAAGAACGCCCACGAAAATCACCAATAACCAATCGAACCGAACCAATACGGCACGCCTACAATTCGACCACGCCCATCTGATGGAACCAATCACGTATAGGTATTGGAAAAAGGCAAACATGCTCTGGTAGACTGGCATCAATCGAAAACCAATCAGCCAATCATGGGACGAGCTGGCTTCGGTCCGCGCAGTCAACCCGCCCCACGTGATCGAACACGCCCACATATAGATTTCACGTTGGGGTGAGAAAATAAATTTAAAAAATACGGGAAAGTTTACTCATTGATTTTCCGGGCGTTTCGCCGTGAGAGGTTAACGAACTTAATTTACGTTGTGTGAACTGTGAATAAAACATATTTTAGATTTAACGGTTTTATAATACTTTTTTTTTAAAAGTAGTAACTTTATAAAAATATTTTTTAATACTGGGAAAGTAGAGAAATTAAGAGAAATTAAATACGATAATTTCAACAAACACAAAATTATACAAAAATACCAGTTAGTCGAGCGTACATACAAAAAATCACCAAGACAAAACACCAGAAATACTAGGCGATAAAAGCATGTAAAAATCTTACACTCGAAAAAATAAGCAAAACAAACAAAAATCACAAACTTAATTAAGATATGGATTATAGCACAAAAAAGAATGCATTCCAAAAATAAATTATCTTAAAAAATATTTTTTACATACATAGTACACGTATCGTATACAACCGGACTAACATATTGGTTAGTTTTAATTTTTATTATTTTAATCTCATTACTTAATTTTATTTAAATTCGTTTAGTTTGACATAATTTCAATACCTACAGTCAATTTTATTTACATACAATTTGTAACATAAAATTGTAAAATAGGGGCCTCATCACGGGTAAGCACTCAGTGTGGCTTACATTTCCAAATCATATTTTATAAAAAAAATACTTCTAATGTATCAATAAAAATATAATAGAAAAATATTCGGTAGTTATATTTTTCTTTCCTAATTTTTTACTATTCCACTTGTAATTATTTTGTCGATGTAAGTATATCTAACCAGCCCGTAAAGCTTCACACTGTCGTTGATCATTATTACAACTAAATAATAATTAATAATACGATAAATACAATTAAAAATATTATCCATTCAAATATTATGTTATTAGTAGGTTTTCGCTTTATTGCTTGTCTAATTTTTTCTTCAAACAAACAGTTCCAATTTTGAAAATGAATTATAAATTCAAAACATATTCATTGAGCGCGAATAATTTCACGCAGGAATATTTCACATTTCACGTACCGACATCCGAAATGCCCAATGTTGACATTTGTCACATGAGAACGGGTCGCTTCTACGATTCGTTCTTAAGTTCAACAGCTCAGCTGTGGAACGAACTGCCGGCTTCTGTGTTTCCTCCTTCCTACAACATGGGACTCTTCAAGACCCATGTTCACTCCTTCCTCTCCACAAAAAGACCCTCCACACAGCATCCGCAAAGATGAAATAGGCTCTGAGGGAAATTATTTTCTTCAGGGCCTCCTGTGTGGAGTTAATATTAAAAAAAAAATGTTCCTCGAAAGTTATTCTTAAAGAAAAAACAATATTTTTAAGCTTTTATATATCGGGTACATAAAATGTAAACAATTTTCATAAAAGGTTAATGACATTTATAATGGTACCTTAATTTTTTAAAAGGGCAGCAAAGGTTTTGAATATTTTTTTGAACATTTCAGTTTTCTGTACATTTTTATTTGATGTTTACAAGTTTTAAGAACGTACACCATCTTGATTTTGTTTCATTCTGAAAATAACGTAAAGTAAAATTTATAAAGCAAATTTTAAAAATATATTAAAAAACATGTCTACTTTGTTACTTATCTAAGTACTTTACTACGATGATTTTCATATCGCATTTATGCTTAGATATCGAAATCACATAATTCTATAATCTATCAATACCTCCCGATCACATCCAATAGAGCCTTCTTAGCCTCCAATGGGCGCTCGCCCGCAGGCTCAGGCGACGTCAATACTTTCCCAATACATCGATACAGCCAATGGGAGGCCGAGGAACAGATCGAAGGCTTCGATGCCGACACGCCCTCACCCCCTATTTGGTCCGATCGATCGGCGCATATCCCTGCGACCGATACGTAACGGACGCGGGTCGTTGTAGGTACGTGGCGTAGAACCTTTCATCTAGTGCTACGGGGTGATTCTACACTGCTACGTTGAGAGTTTTGCAGGTGTTTCAATAGGCTTTACTTGATAGATTATTGTTTTGTTCTCGCATTGGCATTTATGATGCCGAGATTTAATAATAATAATGTTATTCGTGCAGTTTTTTTTATTTTGCTATTCCGAAAAAGAATTCTAAAAATTTTGTTATAAACGTAGCAATTTGCTACAAGTCTGTCGAAATTCATGAATTTGAATTTCAAGCAACTAACACGCCGTTCATTTCGAACTTTCGACAACTTTTTTGTTTCGTGACCCATGTGGACGTAAGAGAGAGGTAACAAAGTTATATTACAAGAACGATGGGTTATACATGGGACGATGCATGAATGCAAGAAAACAGGGATTGTGTGCTAAGACAGAAAAATTGGCGATATATCTTATCTGCCTATCTATCTGGGAAATTAGTGCGACAATAAATTTTTTTTTTAAATCAATAAAATAACAAAAAAACATTTTTGGATCGTATTGATATTGATGCATTCGCACACTGGCCATATATTGGCCAAAATTGAGTAAAATAAAAATATATATAAAAAAAATATTTATTGGTGTTCTATATAATAGTATTATACACTTGAGATCGAGAGTGTTCAATAAATGCTTTGGTTAGTCAAAGATGACGAGTTTATTATGTTTAGATTACGAGTTTATTAATGTCTTGTAGGACATATGTCCGTTCTTTCAGAGACTATCAATTATTCTAACAATGGAAGCAACTGGCAATGAGTTGGCTATACAGGAATCGGCTAACATCGAACTGTACTCGTAACCACTCAAGTATGTGATGAACTTGCCCTGGGACATTTTTTTTAAGTATTGATTTATTATGGTGGGAAAGGAATTTTTCAGTTGATCTCACGAGATGGAGACTTCCAGATGTTGGCCTTAAAGCTGTTTTAGAAACAAGTGTTTAGATTTATTAGGGTAGAGAAAAAAAAATGGGAACGTGCACTGTATCGTCAGAGACCTCCGGGATGTGGTTTGAATTCTTAGATTTTATTGAGTGGAGAGCGAATTTGGGCTGGAAACTGGATCTAGGGGGGTCGTGTTTCATTCTTTTGCAAATAATTGGATATTTTACTCGAGGAGTAACAATTTATTGGTTTTCAAACGATTTAAATTAATGTGACAGGTTCTAGGGCCATAATTGATGTGTTCCTTTAGTGCATTTCTGTCTTTTGAAAACAAAAAGCATTCAGAATTCAAAAGAACATAAATTAGAAATCGCATATGGTGATTTGGGGGGTTGGTTTGAGAAGGGGGAGTCTGGATTTGAAAGCGCGGGGAGACGGTCAAGGCAGTCAGCGTTGAAGGGCGGAAGAAGCAAGTCGATAGTCGTGGTTAAGGAGCGCGGGCGGGTAGTCAGTTTTGATAGTCTGGATTTGAAGGCGCGGGGAGACGGTCGAGACAGTTAGCGTTGAAGATCGGAAGGAGGAAGTCGATAGTCGTGGTTAGAAAAAGCGGTTCAAGACAGTTAGCGTTGAAGATCGGAAGGAGGAAGTCGATAGTCGGTGGTTAGAAAAAGCGGTTCAAGATAGTCAGTTTGAAAACGTTGGGAGGCGGGAAATAAAGTCAAGGGGGTCAGAGTTTCAAGGTCTGGGAGACGGTCAGGAATAATCAGGATCGGTCAGCGTTTTAAGATAGTCGAGTTAGTAAAAAACTAGGAAGCGCGTCAACAAGAATTAATCGTCGGGACGCGAACACGGCTAAAATCATTTAGTGTAGAAGGTGCGGTTTTCTAACAGCATGAGTTTTCTGCATGTGACTGTGTTTGTTTTTTATAATTATTTGGATTGTTGACACTAAGATGTATCGGTAAGTCTATTATAATCTAATTATTAACACTTATTTCCTTAATGTAAACCAAATAATCCAATTGTATTTTGAAGTAAGGGTATTCAACATGAGCACTATAGGTACCTGTTAGCAAGGGAGGCCATAAATCACCTAATGCGTTGAAGTGACCGGGTCTTGGCGATTACAAAAGGACTAAGAGCGGTTACCCTGAAGCCGCTTAAGATCATTCGACAATAGACATTGTTTATGAGTTAGACAATTTTTTTTCTGCATTTTAAAATGATTTAAAAATTCTCCAGTAATAATATTTAACGATTAAGTTATACGGAATGCATAAGATATATTTAATTAAATATAACTTTATCGACCATCACTCTCACTTAGCCATGTACAGCGAGTGCACCATTACTTCAAATATTAGAGCCACGTGCGTATACCTACGTACCACTAATATCTACTTCCAAGTCCGTTTTACGAACTTAGTGAAGGCTGCGGTCTATTGTAGTTATCACAGGGGTTTCTCTGTTAGCATATAATTTTAATTCATTCAAGTTCGGGATAACGCAGCGGGTTGAAGCTAGCCGCCGGGAGAATTCACCTGTCTGGCATTCCTATTCTATGAAGTGAGATTTTCATTTTTCATAAGTTTGACGGGGACGGAGTGTACGAATTTTCCGTAGGCTGTCCTATCTTACCAAAGCGACAAAAGCGAAGGGAACGAAATTTGTAATTTGGCTTGCCTAATAGGGACTCTTGTGTTAGCAAAGTCGATAACCCTGGATACCGATATAACGTCTATTTTAGTATAGCAGCGCCGGCTTTTTCCCCTGCTATTGGTGTGGTTGAGTTATTCCCGTACAAGCACCGGTTTCTGTCGAAGGTGTTGGCGGACCAGCCTTAGATAGTCACCCGGAATAGACCTCTGTTTCGAGTATTTTCAGCTGGTGAGAGGACGCTTTCACTGAGTTCAGATCGAAGGGAACGAAAATTGCTAGTGGGCTTTCCTACTTGAGTTAGCTGGTAGACGAAGGAACAAAGCGGATAAGGGCTATGCTATTCTTGGCTGGCGTATGGTGAGGATTTTCTCGCTGACAGAACGAAGGGATCGTGACGAATATGAAGTTGTCTCGGCGATTTCTGACGTCCTTCCTGTCAAATTCAATAAGTACTTACCCCACTATAGGAGGAGAAGTCATCCAGAATTAGGTTGGAAATTGACTCCGACTGAAACCGTTTGAGCTGACGGAGATCGGATGATTTCAGATTCACGACCTGATGATTCCAGTATCCCTGATCCTTAGCGCCGGAAGTCGAGGATATCAATTTCTACCATTCTTTGATATTTGAAGCGAACGGAGGGTAACAAACGATAGAGCGAATGACCATGACTTTGAAGTGGGGTAAAATCTCCCGTCTAGACGCCCCGCTCAAATTAAATATTGACATGACTATTTTGAGTGTGGACGAAAGACTTGAAGTATGTTCTGTATTGTACATATGATAAATATGTGTCATTACCTCTACTGGGACGAGAAGCTGTATAGACTGGAGCCAGGAGCTATTTGGAGTAGCGTGACTGCAGAGGCGAAGTCGAACAAACTGAAGCTGAATTCATCATTATTTTTACGAGCGTAAACCAGAGGGGTGTTCACGGGACTCCCGAACTCCTGACGTTGCTGATGCAAACCACTTCAGTATATGTTTATGTTTGAGGTTAGTAGAGTGGACTCCTAATTTTCGGCATGCTGGCGAAGCTCAACTCATCATCGATTTGGGGGAGGTTGACGCGACCTAAACCTCGCGCTACCCACGTGACCCAAATGGTTCCTGACACCAGGCTATCATGCCACCGGACCAGAGCAGCTCCTTGTACCTAACGGTATAAGATGAATCTTCATCATTCATCATCAACATCAATATCAACAGCTACCACCAAGGACCCACATTCCACCTTCATCACCCTCCGGCAGGAGGCAAAACATGTCATTATCTCATCTGTCGCTGAGCGATATTCAATTCATTTCTGGAGGTGTTGGGATTGGACCATCAACTTGGCTGCTCTCGAGCTGGTCACGTTGATGGGTGGGATTTGGACGGAGACCAATCGAAAGCAACACATGTTTTGTCTCTAGCTATTCCCGAAAATACCTACTCATAGAAATAACTCACAAAACTAACAATCCATAGTCAAATCATTAACTTAGAATCTTGTGCATCTTGAATTGAATTGTCTATAGTGAATTTTATGTACTTAATTTGTAATTAATTGTCTCATTATATTAGCACATTATCAACTGCAGCAACCGGAAACGTTTGGGCGAGCAAACAAGGTAGGAAAAGGTAGTTAAAATCAGGGTAGTCGGTCATTGTCTTATTTTCAAACCATACAGAATGTAACACGCCTCATCTAAAAAGAACCAAAGTTACCACAACCAATTAACAGGATCCTTCAATGAATTAATCCCTGTCGAAACAAAAAAATTGACACAACGTGACATATTAATTCGTTAAGATTGAAGGGTTGATAAACCGCGAGAAGAGCCAAAACAAACGTGACGAAAACATTAATCCGTTAACGAGAGTAAGGGGGACGGGAAAATATTACAAGTACAACCGACATGCTATCTCTGTCCTGTGGCGTTTGTACCGCCATCCATTAAAAACATAAAAACTATATTAACTGGATAATAATAAACGAGGAGTAAGAAGTAACTTAATCGAAAAATATCCTAAGTGCACGGCAATAAAATTCATTTCACGTGCAAACTCGAAGAAAAATGCTATGCCGCTATCGCCCGCGTCAGCCACTATAGCACGATGTCGCGTCGCTCTGCCGTGAAAGATGCGTCCATTACCATATATTACCTAAATCCAATCTAAATACATAAATAATACACAAGTAAAGGCGGTTTGTGGAACAACAGTTAGGAATCCCCTAAGAATAATGTCTCCCGTCGAAATCTCCCTCTTTTTAAAATACGAATCTTCATAAATGTACTATACCCCCTCTCAACACTTTGCGTCCGGTCAAACTAACTATAATGGAATGTCACAAAAATTAAATATATTGTATAAAGTGGGCATTATAAAACACGAGTTAATAGGTCAAACACAACTTAACATGACTTGACAAATCATCTTTTATTCATTTTTTTTTTAAATTTCATATTTGTGGTGGTAAATTAATGAATACAAATCTTGGAGGCGAAAATTAAACTCTTTACCAATATCCGATCGAGCTGAAACTTGGCAGATAGACTCGTTGTCAGTGAAAATTTATTCTATTAAATTTTGGCGGCAATCAGGTAAATACACGCCGAAACGTGGATGTTAACACAGCAGTTATTATACGAAATAATTATTGGTCCTACCCGATTGGCATTTAGCGAGAATGGTAGAGTTGTCGAATCCAGTTCCTGGGTAGGAAGGTTAAATCCTCGGTCAAACAAAAAAATTAAAGTAAAGTATTAGAAGACATTTTAAAATAGAGGTATTATATTTAAAAAAAACTTAGTATGTTATGGGTTGATTTCTTTTAATTTATGCGTTCATAGGAACATTAAGACTAAGCAATTGATTAACGACAAAAAACAGTACTTATAGAACGACTAAATAAATTACTAAAGTTCTTGTGAATTGAGATAATATATAAGTTATTTATAAGCAATATTATAATATTCAATTAAATAAAAAAATAAAAATATTTACTAAGCAATCAATTAACGACAAGAAAAACTGTTATAATAACAGAACTACCGAAGACAGACAAAGCGACTGGTGAGTTACGGGCTTAAGTAGGATAAAAAATAAAATGTAGAGTGACTAAATAAATTACTAAAGTACACATCTTCCCTGATGATGGGCACTGTAAAGCTGTACAAAATGTTGGCTAAAGAAGGAGGCATAATTATTTATAAATGTATTGTAATTATTTATATATACGCCTAAAAAAGCTTTTACATAAAAATGATACAAGATGCAGTGTACATAGGAGAATATCTGTATTATACAGGAGATACTGTCAGTAAAGATAATACCCCAATAATAAATCACTGTAATACTTTTGGCCAGGAAAATCCCAAATCATAAAAAAATGACTAAAGTGTTTGTAAATTGAGATAATATATCGGGTTTCAAAGTGTTGACACGGATGGCGTATAACTCCCGTACGCGGAACTGTTATTTATTATTCCAAATAAAACTGTAAGTGGATGCGCCGAAAACATTTAAAAATATGACTGCACTTTGCTAATAGATGGCGTTATATTATCTATTTCCGCATTTATTGCTTTGGCATAAATATGCATTCCATTTACAAATTAAAAACACGTCGCTTGGAATTTGCCGTATTTCGGATAAAACGTAAGTAAAAGGAAAAATTCAGTTATACGAAATTTGATTAAAGTCAAAGTTGTTGATAATTTATAACGTGTATATTTTTTTGTTATTGCATTTGATTATAACATCACACTTCATAATCGGATAATGTGTTCCTAGTGTTATTGATTTATAAAGGACTTCTGCATTAGAAATAGTTTTGAGCTGCTGAAGGCATTATCTATTAGTATTATTTTTTTGATAAATCTTTTAAATTTTGTAGGATAAATAGTTTGTGGAAATAAATTGTTGCTTAAAGAAAATGGATGAACCCTTAAATGCATACTGTTGTAAAACTGCAACATACCGTTCAAACCACCTTTAACTCTTTGGTGTATACTTAATGCATGCCGTTTTAGAATTATCAAGTTCACGGTAATATATTTTATCGAGTGGCATCACCTTTTTTTTCTTTCGCGAATGTCAAATGTCACTTTTTCTTCAACAAAGTGAAGATTCTCGAAAATTGGTTGGAGGTTAGAATTGCAGTTTGGTTTTGCTGTTATTATTTTGATTTTCTTAGGTAAGTAGATACAATAATACAATACTTATATGTAATAACTCGTATTTTTCCGGTACACTTATTAGTTTTGAGAATTGTTTTCAGGTTTTTTATTTTTTTTTCATACGTAAATTGTTCATATTATTTTTTATTAAATAACTGGTGTTGTAAATTTGCAACAATTTTTTTTTAATCAAATATCATTAAAAAATTACAAATAAAATAAATTCTTTATATTTCCTTGCATATGCATGTAAATATCTACAAAATATATTTTTTTCCATAAAATTTAATAAATCATGCATTTAAGGGTTAGAGAAACCAGAACTTCAAACATTATCATTTTCTTTGTATTTGATGAAAACATAAATCTTCTAAGAAAATTTGTATTTAGTGACTCTTTTCAAAATTGGCATCGCAATTTATTCATCTTCAAAAAAAAATTCCATGGATCAAATGTGTATAACTTAGTTAAGAGTGATACGAACTTACTACATACACATCAAGAGAATCGGTAATATGAAGACGTACGTTTTTTGATGTATGAAATCTATATTAATTAACGATTCAAACTTTCAGAAAGTTATAGGTCAAGGCCAAATTATATGAATCAGTCTCATCTCCGTGTCAGTTTTGGCGTTATATTCCCTGTGCCGTTTTCATTGCTTGTAAAAACGGTTATAGTTTACCTACAAACATTTATGATTTTTTTTACGAAAACGAATCAACGGAATTTGAGCTTAGCGCAAACACAGTCATAACTCAATCGGTACTTGTTTCAATATTAGGTATAACAAAGTGTTTTTTTATTATAATTTTACTACCCTTAAGATTAGAAGCGTTTCAAGAAAGTGTGGAAATTCAGCTTGTAAATTTCACCGCTTTCGGCGTTTTCCATCACACGAACGGGACGCGGCCATAATATCTTCACGCGTGATTATTCCAAATTATTTATGGCGTGCATAAATTTTTTCCACAGTACACAAGTCCACGAAGGTGTGGAAATAAAACGTGAGGAACGATAAAAGTTCGTGGCTATCATGTTTAGGGGTAGGTTTGGAATAAGAAATGCTGGAAGTGGACGGATTTAGGACTTATTTGCCCGAAACATTTAGTTGAAGTTCAAAATAATATTTTAGAATGAAATATTATTTTCACTCGGCTTCGTAGGGATTTTTCCAATACAGTGGCACAGCATTTAACGAATAATCTATCAATTTATTTGTAACCAATCTTTTTGTATCAGAAACGCAATATTTTTTGCAAAAATGTAAATGGTCAACTGCAATTCAAGGTTTTAAAATATGACTTACATGTGTTGAATAATAAATGCCGATAGCATTAATTGTTTACGAACTCCTTCTTTTTTTTCATTTTCTAAATTGAGTTAAAAATATATATTTATAACAATCTACCACAGTTACACATTTTGGTTATTATAGTCTGAAAACAACATACCCTTTGCAGAACTCTCAGATACTTAAAAATCATACACGTGGACAGTATTTGTGATAAAAATTTAATAAATTACACAATCACTAGAGAAAATTATAATTACCGTTAACAGTAGTAATATTTGGTTTTGTACTTAAAAAAATATAACATCAGCTGCCAGTTAAAATGATTTTTGTCTCGTCTTTACGGAAATGATTCATAGAATTTTATCATTTATTAATACGTCTAAATCAGATATTAAAACCCAGTTCAGGCTTTGACTTGAATACTATCTCTAATTTATTTTTTCAATTTGATTTTTGTGGTTGCCACGTTCATGTTATGTTATGCAAAAATAACTTCATTTATAACAATCTACTAAAATTACACATTTTTCTTAATTCAGTCTTAAAATAGCAGTGGACCTACAATAGACCCTTGCAGAGCTCCCGGGTACTTAAATACCTTAAATTCCTTTTTGTACCTCTTATCTTTCTCATTTCCTATTATTTTATTTATGTTTTATGTAAAATAAATAAATAGATGAATAAGAAATACCTAACAAAAAACAATGTTTAAATGAAAAATGTTGAAAATCCTGCAAAGCATGGAATCCACCCCTGACCGCCGGGTGGCTGGTAGATTCGCGACGTATATAAATAATAAGAGTGGGAGAACGGAAAGGGATTTTCGCGGGTTATTTATTGTTGTTATTATAACTAAACACATAAAAATGACAGAGAATAAGCTTCAGCACAAGTGGTATTTGTCAAAGCGAGATAGGCGCATTAACCTATTGCGGAATACGTGGCGACTGGCAAGCGGAAAGCGGAGGGACTTCTCTTCACCAAATTATTTATTTCTACATTTAAATCTGCATTGTTTTATGGCCTGATGATTTTGGATGGAATAAAAATATCATAAATTAGAATTTTTGCGGGAAGTGCGTGGGGCTGACGAAACAATGTTTGCGTATTTACTACCTACAAATAGGTACCGACAGTTTTTTACTTCTTAATGAGAAAAAACGTACAAAACATAGCAAATTAAACGACACGTTAATGTGGTTCCAATACTTAGTATGTAATTATGTTTCGCTTGCATAAATATTACCATAAAGAAGGTTTTAAATATTAGACAGATAAAATAAGATGTATTTTTACCTAATAATGTGCATTTTTTGACAACCTGGATAAATCGGTAAAATCCATTGCTTTTGGCAATACACGCGTATCCAGAGAGAGTAGCCGGAGAGAGATAATAAAAATTTCATTACTCTTAACAATACGCTAATACAATTTCATGTTTTACATAATGTGGAACATCAGATATAATAATAATGATGATACTTTTACAGGATGTGGGGAGGTTAGTGCAATCCCACACGTATGGAATATTTAGAGATAAAGCAGTATTTAATTTATATGTCTATTACCTATACTAAAATAAAGTCGCTCTCCGCGTCTATCTGTTGGTACGCTTGGTTCTCCTACACTATGCAACGTATTTTGATAGAATTTTCAATATTACTAAGAAAATTTCTTTCGAAAGGTTTTAATATATAATACATGCATGTTATATTTATAGAAACTAGAGAAACGTCGAGCGACGCCGGGTCTACGTCAAATAGAAATATTTAAAGAAGAGTGTCTGCGTAAGGCGGCTTGATTTTTTTTAAATAGAAATCCACAGTTTCATTCCGAGATTGATCAAATTTTGCACATTTGACCTTCAATACAAGAGGAAACCCCCCCGTAACATTTTCCCACCCCTTAGTAAACTCATTTTTTCCACAATTTGTAAAATGTTCTTTTTTTGCGTGATCGAAACACTTTTCGAAGTGTTAAGTTGGTTCGAGTTCGAGTTATATCAAATAAATGATTCGATAGAAGCGTATATTTTATTTCGTTATCTTTTTAAAATACATATTATCCTGAATATTACCAAAATTCAGGATAAAATAAATCTGACAAGTATTTCTGCAAAAACAATCGCCACACAATTCATTTCGACTTTTCCACTCCGTTAATAAATCCTTGCAATAGTCCATTGCATTCAACTTCATTTCGGGCGATAATTTTTCACGTACCACTTTCTAACTCAGCAAACGGAAAAACCTTTATCTCGCTCCGGTCGGACTGAAGCAGAGAACTGGAGCCTGCGACCGGTTGGCAAGCCTCCAGATGGTTTAAACTTTCATCTTTTGTTTTAACTGGCCGTTAATTCACAGATAAGGCAATGCAACGATAACGAATTGCACGGCGCATGCTACGATCCATCGTTATTCATACTTAATTGCCACTGAAGGACGAATGACGTTAATAATTTTAGCAAGAATTATTATAATTGTTTTCAGCGAATTACAGAAATTCCAAAAAAGTTATGTTAGGTAAATTCCTAAATGGTAAAACGATTTCTCAAATTGATATTTTTTTCAAAATAGTTTACTTCATCATAACACTGCGACTGCCTAGGCGAAGTTAAAGCGATAACGATTGCGACAAGGTTTGAAGCGACATGAAACGAAGCTTTAGAAAGCGACAACGCGGTCCTTTATCGCGGTGTATTATTTTTCGTGGCGGTAACCAATTGATATTTTCGCGCCGCACCGCGTCGCGTTCGCATCAACTTTGAGTCGTGTAAGCGACTCGTTCTCTTGTGAAAAATATCAGCCGTTGTTTTTCGACCATGCACCGGTGCCCAAGAGATCAATGATGCTGGCTCCTCCGAGCATCTTCTAGTGTAATGCCGGTAGAACAAGGACAGCATGCCTACCTGAAAACTATGCTCTAAAAATTGTAAAAAAGTCAGGGGTTTTTTCGGTTATTTAGGGGCTCCAGACCAGAGGTGGCTGACAAATTTAACAGCGGGGCGCACTTGCGATTTGTACACAATCAGCAGTTGTGGCGGTTCCTGTACAGTACCTAACAGTAACTAACACGGTTTTATTGTATACTCTACATTACCTACCTCATTAGGTAATACTCTTTTAAACCAAACATAAAAATTCGATTTATCTTCTGTAAAATCTGAAAACTATTATGTTATGAACATTAATTGGTACCACAAAGGGAATTTTGGATCAGGTATGATTTAAAATTTCACGGCCAATAGTATCATAGTGATTTGTTTTACACATCTGCCCTGATGATGGACACTGCAATGCTGTCCGAAACGTTGTCTAAAGAAAGAGGTAGCGCAACACCGCATAATACCCCTAAAACAAATCACTATAATTTTGGCTCAGTTTATGATAGAGTTAGGAATATTGGAAAATTTGCATTTTAAAAGATTAATGCAATAGAATTTAATCATGACGTGGTCGTAGGTAACGCTTTTCATTCAAAACTGAAATCAGTAAGATTATACATATTATTAAATGTTAGGTTAGCTTTAGTTAGATTAGGAAATGTTCCAAAAACATTGTTAGTGGGAACTACAGGGAAAATATCTTCTCCACAGGGCCATTTTACATGACAGGATGGGTTGTTTCAAATAATTTGAAAAATTCATCAAATTTCAATGATAAAATTCAAGTTTTTTGAAAGTATTGTTCAAGTTCTGTTATTAAATCACAATTGGCCGGTACTTGGATAGTAAAAAAACTTGAATGGGACTCTCACAGATTTAATGACTTGTTCAAATTCTGTGAAAAACCCGTCCAAGTATGTTTAAATATCACGAAGATTAATTTATTATTAAGTTCGCCGAACTCATGGCGTTAACTTTAGGCTTTATGTAAAGTTTTTCGAAATCTGAGTGATCCTCCTCTTATTTTGAAGATCAAGCGTGTAAAATTTAGTTAGTCTTGGAATAAAACTGTAGATTTGTATAAAAATCAAAACTACGCTGCCCACCCGGTGTCCGCCACACGACCGCTTGCCCGCCCGCCATAAACACACAGACACTCTCATTAATATAAATAGATGTTAACAGTAACAAAACTATCCCTACTGGAATTGTTTTTCTTATACGGGTTTAATTTATTACAAAATCAATAATTTTAGACCCGTTTTCAGTAGCTACCCACCATTAACAAACAATTAATTTATTATTGAAGAAGAAGATATATTTTCGAATACTAAATCGAAATATGAAACAGAACAAGACTAAAAAAAAATAAAGAAAGTCCCGGTCTCAACAAGGATCTCTGTCTTACCTGGATATCGCCTCTAACCACTCGGTCCATTAGGGCATAATATGATGATTTTACGTCATTTTTGTCAATCTCATATATCAAATTTAGAATTAAAAATATCATCTTATAGTTACCTTTTAATTTTTTGCGTCTTATTTTGTTTCATGTTTCGTTTAAATTTATAAAACTGATCTGCTTCTTCAATGATACATTACATTGATGAGTTTAACTAAATACCCTAGGATATATATATATATATTTTTTTTTTTTTGTATTAGGCAATTCACCCTAAAAAGAGTGCTATGTGCCGTTAAAGTTAGGGGAGATGGTTATAATTTTATGGGAAATCTATACGGGAATAGGAAATCTCAAATATTGAAGTCATTCAAGTCTAATACGCCAAACTCCAGTGAACATAGTGGCAATATCAACAAATCAGGCCGCTAGAGGCGCTGGTGTAGGATATTGACTTTGACATTCCTTTCAATGGCGGTAAATTGAATTTATTTAGTACGTGGTGGCGGTGTTTTGTGCTTTCTAATTTGAATTTCGATCCATATTGATGAAAATATATATAAAAAATATCCCAAAAAGTGGGTTCTGTGTAAGCTTTATTACATTTATAAGCTATCAAAGACAGATTTCATAGCCGCTTTAATAGTTTTTGCATGAGCAAAAGAGCGTAAAACCGTACGAAAGGTTACCTAATTTTTTTCGATTTCTCTATTTTATCAACGTAAAATAAAAACTCTATTACATACACGTAAAATATATTAAAATGAATGAATGAAAACCATGGCGCATAACTCACGCCGCTAGGAGGCACTACCATCAGCATCTATGGGAAATGTATGAAGTTATTAACATTACAGGGTATTTGGTATAATCTTCAAAAGTTATAACAATCTAGAAGAAAAATGAATTTTCAATTGAAAATTTCACATTTATAAAAGTTATTTGAGTTCATAAATATATTTGAGTTACAGTGAATCCGCAGACCGGTATCAGGGTGGCATAAATCGCAGAAGGTTTTTATCTACTGCTCGTGTGCGGATACGTTTACGAGTATTTGCTGGGAGAGGAATCTATGTGAAGCGGGATTACACGCTACGAATGTAAGGATGGAATAATATGTGCAGTGTAGAAGTAAAAATTAATGACAGTAGGAATGGAAATGTTGGCTATGCTAGGACGGAAATATAATGGGAATTTATATTTCGGATGTATTTTTTGTTATTGGACATTTTTATAAGCGTCGCACAGAATCGTATTTGCACGATCTACGCGGCCAAAACTATGTTTATACTGAATTGGTATCTAAACAATGTAAATAAATTATAAAACAAATTTTCACAATAATTATATATATATTCAAGATTATATACATTATATATTTACAAAAAATCAAAAAAAACAATTTTCGGTCTGTACAAAGGGAAATAACAATAAAAATGCTAGTTTATTGGCATTCATCACTCTCCGATGAACTTTCTGATATATTGGAGTCTGCAGGTGCAAACATAGCCAAAGTTTCAGGTAAAATGTTCCAGATTTCCTTTTTTTACAGCATGCTACTTAGCATAGGATCAGAAGTAAGTAGAAGGCGATTAAAAATATCCTGATTACAGCTTTCCCTTGAAAATTTCCTCGCATAATCTTGGCGGTAACATCTAAAATGTTTGTTGCGAGCCTCAGCTGCTTCCTCGGAAAGCTGTCCGATTGGTAATAATGCCTTTTCGATGATGACTGCGCCATGGACTAAAAGCTTGTGCATTGTTGGCGTCATAGGGTGCTAATCATATAGGTCCACATAAACGCGAGCAGTTTCTGAAGCATATTTTTCATACTTTACGGGATCAATTTTGAATCCGCTTGAAATTTCTTCCAATATGACTTTTAGTCTGTAAATTAGCTCATAGCTGATGCCAGTTATTTTCGCAGCTAATTTGGGGTCCTCAAAGAACCTTCTGCTGGTATTGTCATCATTAGTATTGCCGAAATTGGCATATCTATTATTAGCCCTGTTTCATTGCGAAACCTTCTTTGTATCTCTTTCTTGGTTTGCTCTTCTAGGTCTTTCTCCTCCTTCGATTTCTTTTCCTGTATTTTTGTACTTGGAGATTATAGGCTAAATGTAGGATACATTCAAAAATTCGAATTCTGGCGTGCAACACTGATATGCTGAATTCAAGGGCTGCAAAATTCACTCCTCTTGTGTAGTCCAATTTATTGAAATCTTTCGAGGTTGCTCCACATATATAGCACCTACTTGTGGACTTTGTACCTGTGGCGGCATTGCAGACCTTTCCGTCTACCATGGTCAGTACAAATGTGTGCTTTATTAAGAATTTTTTCTCCGCTATATTGACCTCTGTTGGGACTAACGAGTTGATGGCGCTTTTAACATGTATTATTTCCTCTTTAGTAACATCTGTTGTTTCCTTGACAAAATGGAATCTTATTGGTCGACAAAATCGCGGTGAAGAGGGCGTTAGATTGTTCCATAAAACTTTATTATCTCCACAAATCAATTGGACAGGTACAAAGCAGCTTTGAAATATATTTGCATCCGAATCGGTATCATTTTGTAGTTTTTGCTTAAAATGTGAATGCTGGGACCCATCGCAACCCCATTTACTTATGAAAGTTAGGCATTCACGCTCTTGATCCTTTAAAGACTCCAATAGTCCTTCTTGGTACTCCGGTAAACGCCTAGCGGTAACATCCATTAGAGGCTGCAATTGAGCTTCGGCACTAGTACTTGTCACCGTAATCGATTCTTGAGGTGGGTAAATTGTCTGCTTGGCTTTTAGTAAGCGGCTATAGCATGGAAAAAACTTTTTATTGGTCTTTCTTACAATTTCGTACTGTCAAAGTGTCAAATCGGCATCTACTAACATTTGCAAAGCTTGCATTGGTGTTAAGGAGGAGGCTTGCTTTTTACTTGATTTTGTACAGTAAAATGCCTTTTTATATTTAGTTGCTCGTGTCGGAGTACTGGTGATATCTTTTAAGACATTTGATTCATCTTTTTTACCAGATTTTCCCAGTTCCACTGTCGCAGCATGGATTATGAAATAGAACGAAGTTCTTCAGTCTTTCACCTTTTGCTCCTCTCACTTAAGTCTTCGAACGACTTGGATGGCCGACCTGGCCGTTTTTGTGTCTCAACTACAGGTATTTCAAAAGTACCTTCTAGCCAAGATTGGTTGTATTTTAGAAAATTAGCTTCTCTATAATGAGCTTTGACCCACCTTTGTTTCAGTTCTGATTTGAAAAAGGCAAAACCACGTTTCAATTTAATAATTTGGTCTTCATTATAATTTTCACATGACAAAAGTTGATCTTTTAGATAGTTTAGATTTGCATCTAAACTAGGCAAATTTTCCTTCTTCATGCGGTCGAATAAGTATTGTCAAGTCACAATCTTTACTCCTGATGCACCCTCTGAACCTAAAACAAACATACATTACGTTAAAAGACACTAAAAAACATTTCCAATTTTATACGAAATTTCGCTACATATCTTTAACGCCTCAAAACTATATTTATCCGGAAGTTTCCGGATACGATTTTGATACTAGTTATAAGGAAAAGGATCAAATAACAACCTGTAATAATAACCATAGCCCGATCTACCCCTATACATGAACAAAAACACTAGTAAAGAAAAATATTGAAGGAAATCAGGGTACGAAAAAGACATTTTTTATAAGTTGAAATAATAATCTTGTTTTGTAGTTTACCATGACTTTTATAATGTAATTTGTAAGTTTCTTACCTTCTTCATTAGAATCCATCACTTTCAATTTGTAACAATAACTTGTTAACATAAAAAATAACTTGGGAAGTTCGTATAATAAAGCGCGTCGCCGAGAACAGATACGTGCACTAGGTGAAACGGTTCAATTCCGACTGACGCCACAGGTGCGCGGTGCGCATCACAAGGTATAACAGGGACGGGTTCTGTTCACGGGTAAGTCTTTTGTTCGGGGAACGGGTTTTTATGAATAGTATTGTTATTTTGAGATTGGGACTTTTGGCCGCGTAGATCGTGCAAATACGACTCTGTGCGTCGTTTAACAAAGAATATCAGCTTATGGGAGCAAGAATTCAATGTAACAAACTAACTAACCATCACGCCGTTTCCCTGGTAGGCAGATAGGACAGACCGCCAAACAACTCGGTCTTGGCACACACTCATTGCTTCATTCACATTCATACTTCATTTGATACATACTCCTCCGTTACTCTGATTTTACATGGTCCGACTCAAGTATTTATAATGATATTATGTGTATTTTTATCTTCTTTTTTTCTTGTAATATTACTGGGGTCTCCCGTGCTGAGGTTTTCATTAGCATATTATTCATATTTAGTAGTATGGATAATATAATGTGTATAATAGTGTTTTTTTCTGAAATAGTTAGATGGTGTTTTTTTGTTCAGTTGAGTGGTTTCAGTTACAGTCTGTATCTGGTGTCAGTAAATTATCTACATTTATATCCCTGTTTTGAATCCAGATGATTTTTTGGATGAGAGTTGGATTTTGCTGTAGAGTTTAGTACCATAGTATAGGAAGCTTTTTTACCCAAATAATTTAATTTGTAGTTTTTTTTAAAGTTTCTTTATTCGTTGAAATTATTTTTTACATGTATTGAGGATTTTTCGACCACCATGCTAGGCACATGCCCATGGAAATGTTTTTGTCCCTGAGATCTAGTGCATGTAATAGACGTATTAGTTAATATTTCTTGTGATTTGTATTTATGAACGTAATGGTAAATAATGTAAATATTTGGTTTACTTGATCGTTCAATGTTTTCCTTGGGCGTCCTCGACTTCCATTCGTATTCTTAACCCTCCCTTTTTCGTTCATTCGCCCTACGTGTCCAAACCATCTAAGTGTCTTGTGCATTCTTTGCGAATCTGCAAATTTCTTTCACGGTCATACATGGTTTTACCACACATTCTTACAGAATTCAATATTGATTATTATTCGATAATTCTTAAAATGAGTTTTATTTAAAAAAAATTTATGAAGACTAAAACATATATTTTTATATATATACATTTGTAAAGAACATAAAATTTTGCTGTAGTAAAAAACTTAATTTTATCACTTTCCTTATTTGATAAAAGTCAACATAATTGTATGATTGAATTCACTAGGCTAACGCACGTGAGCCGCTCCCAACTACCAATTGAATAGATAAGCAAAAGGGAAAAATAAAGTGTATGAAATGAATTGGGACTGAAATAGTATGTTCGGGCCATCGCATCGATGTTTAAGTATTTATTAACTTACTTGCTAGATGGGTGGCTCAAGTGCATTGTATAGCGGAAAAAACAAACAATTTTACAAACGGATAAAATTCCAATCGGTCGAGTTAAAACAGAACTTCACCCAATAAAATAATGGACGACGCGACAGCAAGCTTGTTTTATGAGATTTATTTTTTTTATTGAAAAAATTCTTTTGATCACTGACCTCATAGAAAAGCAAACCTTACTCATACAACTATATCTCTTACTGCGATTCCGGGAATACGAAATGACTTATTTTATATGAAAAGTAATTAGAAATATCGCCACCGCGAGCTTAATGGCGTGTGCGCGCCGGCCGAGTGGCTTTTCCAAATTCAAATAAAACCCGCTAAAGAATATTTATACATTCCAAAAATTATGGGAATGTTCCTAACACTTTTTAGAATGAAGTGAAGATTTAGTGAATTACAGATAATTTTCAGATTCAAATAATTCCCGGTTCCGAATATTTACATATTATCGCTTCGATGAGAAATGTACTTTTACTCCTTTGGTTAGGCAATGTGGCCTGGCCTGGCTATATAAGAGGTGTGGGCTATCTAAATAGTTTTATATAAAATCAGGTAGGCAAATAGTATGTACTAAAAACTTACCTTTTTAAGCTGTCGTACCCTTAAATTAAATATACCATTCCTAAGAGAAAGTCCAGTTATATTCAATTTTCAAATATGTCCTAAATCCTGTATCTAAATTTCGCTAATAAACAATTATATAATGTTAATTAAGCGTTAATCTCAAGTGACCTACCAGGTAAGTATTGTACTGTATATTATCTCCATAAATAGTTAAGTAATAACATAGATTACTGTAGAGATGTATTATAAGTTTGTACAGCGCCCTTGAGGTGATTTTTCACAAAAACGGCGCTATACAAGTCATCCAATTATTATTATGAATGTGTCAATATGATGTATGTATGTTGTATATGTGTTTGCGCGTACAGTTCCAACGATGGAATTCTGGCCATATCTAATGAAGTAATATAATTATCTATATATAGTACTACATGGCCTATCCAGGCCATGTAGTACAGTCCTTGAAGATTTTGTGTTGTTTTTTTTTTTTAATTCTACCAACTAAACGCAAATTCATCGGCGTTCGACGCAGTTCGCCGAGTTATATAATATATTGATAATATTTGACGAAAATCAACGGAAAAATGAAAATAAAAATGGCCTGGCCAGGCCGTATAGCCTATCGGAGGGTTATTCAAATAATGTAGAAATTGAGAGTAATTTTAGTGAAATCCGCTTTTTAGACACGTTTTACATACAAAAATCATGAAATAACGAATTATTTCAAAAGATAGGTATGGGCAGAGAATTATGTGTTGTTGTACGCATTATGCTTTTAGTCCATAAAATTTTCATCGTGATCATAATCATAAGAGGGGCATCTTTTTACAACCGATTAACGTTTCATGGAGTGTTCGAAAGAAACCTCATTTAAGAGGTATCTTTTACGAGATGTCACTAAACTTTGTAGGGGTTTTAAGAATTACAGCAAACTTCTTCCCGTTTTCCAACAATCACTATTATTTTTAAATTCTTAGCTTACAGCTTAGCCTAAAAAAATGGTCTCCATGATCGAGGGGTAAGAATCTAGACTATCAAGCTAGAGGTCGCGAGTTCAAATCTCGGCGAGCACAAGTAAATTTTATTGTGTTTATTACTTTGTGTTTTTTCACAATTTGCTCATTTATAATAATATACCTACAGCATATGTTCGTCACGTTCCAGAGTGGAAAATACTCTCCGTATCGCCCTGGTGTAAAACCACCTTTTAGAATTGAAACGTTACTTGAAATAGCTTTGGCCATATTTTGTGACCAGATGTGAATATCCGCACAACTTTTTCTTCCCATCTCTTTCCCCTTCCCGCAACCTTCAGCCTCACAAAATACTTCAATTGGAGATGCTTTAGCAGAGGTGTTAACTGCGCCTTACCTCAACGCAGTGCTAAAATGGTCGCGGATTGTAGATATGTATGAGGAAGGATAATCGTTCGAAAGATTACTTATATTTATAAATACAAGATATTAAACGCGATACGACGTCTCTAGTAGACGAGTGCTCTGATCGGAAGGATTCATCGGATCGCCGCACCACCTGATGGATCTTACGTATCAGCTCGGTGTGGCGAGCTGGTAAACCTTGCCAGTAACTAAAAATTATATACGCGAGAGCAGTTCCTACAATGCTAGTCTCAATCCAGATGATTGTGAGCAGTTGGGACTCTTGTGCAATTGCAAAAACAAAAAATATATATCAAAAGGTTTTATGGAAATCAGTTTCCCTTTGGGAGCGTAGTTTCGGATCCTACTGGCTGCGCCAGTTGTTAATAACTGAATTACTATGCAGATTTAGGTGGTGGGAACTTTTTGTAAAAAGTAAAAGGTTCTTCTTACAATTGTGTTTATTTACGTTACAATTAATAGGTCTGGATTTAGCTACACTGTTCATTACCCGAGGGTTGGTAATTCTCTGGTTTGAGAATCTTGTACCCTATCAATATAATTTCACAAGTACTTGTTACACTCTAGCGACATCTGACGGACTCTGGAGTAAGCTTTATGACTAGCGCCATCTATCGCTTAAATACTCAACCTTATTACCATACACCACAATAAATACAATATTATTGATATACTGAAGGACGTAAAACTCACGACATTTCCAGAAAAACTTTATAAATAAGCAATATCAACTCAAAACCAAGCAATTACAAAATTAACAGCAAACAATCAACAAATAAGACCGAACATCGGAGTAATGCCATTGGTACCAACGAAAGACAGTAGTAACTGTTCCGTTATTCCGTCAAATAAATTTCCAGTCCACCCTTCAGGCCCTAGCAGAAACCGCGCGCGGCTTTCGCGGGCTTTTTAGCTCAGCGTATGAAATTAATTTCCATACAGTCGCCGAGGGACACAAATTTGGTTTCTGCGATTTTCTCTCCATTCGAATCTGGGCCCCTGATACAAGGTACACTTTGCCATCCACAATGGGTTAACCTTTGGGCTGTGGACGACTTATTTTAAATATCTTAAAGAATGGTTTTTTTTTCTAGCATTTTTTTTGTGTTAAACTCACAACCAAGAGAAAAAAAGAGAAAAACCTACGGCAAAGTTTTTTTTACTATAATACCTCTGTTTTAAAATGTCTTCTAAAACATTATTTTTTATTTCACTGAGGGTTAAACCCGATCCAACCCGGGAATTGAAGTCGACAACTCTACAAATGCCGATCGGGTAGGAACGACATTTTTTTCGTACATTAACTTCTGTGTTGACATACGATTTCAAAAAGATGCGTATGTGTCCGCGTGTGTTTTCGTGATTGCCACCAAAAGTTAAAAGAATAAATTATCACTGACAACGAGCCTATCTGCAAAATTAAAATTAAAAAATGTTTATGTTTAGGGCATGTTGAATATAAAAGTTTATTCAGCATTCTTATTAAAGTCAATTTCTCTAAAAAAATTAGGAAAAAAAAGGTGTTATCTTATATCAATATAAATGTTTTTCGACTTATCGTGTCGTGTGTATGCTAGTCCCTGCTTATACTTTTAAATCTAAGATTTACTTTTTTACCTGACCAATGGTTATATTACCATGTAATAAATAATCTTATTATTTGTTTTAAAGATGTTTACACTTTCCTTCTTAGGAAATGAGTAATTTCATTAATATTTTCAAGTTTTGTTTTCTCGTAAACTTTCGGTCAGAATATATGAAAAAAATATTTCAATAAATATTTAAATTTATAATATTTTGTCATCACGTATAACAAAAAACAATAACACTCAAATTTCAAATAACCTGTATGATAACGCAACTAAACACATATCTCTTTAACGCATGTTACTGTATTCCTCCACCCAATCACCTTCCCTTTCTGACAGTGTGGAGTACCTACACCTGTAAAATTTTCAACAATTTACTATATATGACCAGTCTGTTAAGAAAACTGGTGCAGTGAACATGTTCCTTTAGTCCGTTTAATTCGAGTCTATTACGGAAGCTTGTGCAGTGATAACTAACATTATCATTATCAGTCATAAAATCGATCGAAAAGACCAAAGGTAAGTCAGAATTCCAATTCTAACTGCTAACCACAGCTTTACACATAGCTGTCCACGATAAAACCACGTACTGATTTGCCTACAATACTTGCGACTCCGCTAGAGGTTCTTTTAATTAGATAAAACAATATATCACAACACTTTAGCTTATTTACATACGTATTTTTTACTCGCAATTGATTGTACCATCGCAGTTACATCAATGTAATAATCAGTGTTTAAAGTCCATTTCAAAAGTTTGCTTTTTATTTGTATTGTAAAAATGTGTGATATTTAGTTTGATAATTTGGATGTAATATTATCACCGCACGACAATGACAACACGACGTCAGAATATAAGTTTCAATCACAGCTGACAGCCCCACGGCCGCAGCCCGGCGGTTGGTTAACCCTGCCGGCGTTACGGCCTAAGAGCGGCCCCGGAGTGACATAAAGAAGCGAAACAACACGAACGACTAATTAAATCAGAAAATATTCTCTCTTCGTCTAAAACGAAAATTATGTCGCGGGCCTAAAAGGGTTTTCGGGACGGCGATTTATGCCGCCACATTCAAAGATGGCGACGGTAATTTTTAATTGATATTTATTATTGTGATGCTCGCGGGGGACGAGACTACGCCACTGGCGCATGATTTAAAACGCTAAACGAAATGACGTGTACGAAAAAGTTTCCCGCGGGCCAAAGTGTTAAGGTGAGATTACAGTGGCGCAGCCGGGGCGCTAACCCTTTACGAATTTAATATTATTCATAATTAACGCGACCGTATTTTATAATGCCTTAAAATAAATAATACATAAAGTGTCTTTACGGATAACTTAAACTCTTTCCCGCGAGAGGAGCCCACTACCTGGAGAATACATTTGATAATAATGAGTTCAGCACCTCTGTCTGCAAAGGTATTGACCAAATTTAGTATTACACTTTTCTCTCTTTTATTTTATATAACATTCTACATATTATTATTTTATTTTATTTGATTTTATGCCCAGCTGGGTTTTAACATATACATGTTGTTGTGAGTTTTGAATGAGAGTGGGATTTTGTTATAGAGTTTAGTACCATCTACTCGTACTTCGTGCTTAAAAACTTTTTTGATAATTTCATCATGTATATTCTATTCTTATGATAGAGATTGTCCGTGGGCTAAAGTGCGTTTACTTCGGGGAGTGATTCTACATGATAGTGCAAGTGATTTAAAATAAGTGAAAATTAGACATCCTTTTTGGAGGCGAGGTCTACTGTTAACAGAAGTACTTATTTAAATAGAATGGTAGATTTAGGTCCTAGAAGGTATTTAGTGAACTGTATTTTTTTTATCATTTTTTAGAAACACAAATTTAATTTTACACCTTGAATCGAAAAATCGTTACTCTTGTAGATATTGTCGACTTAAACTTGTGTAGGTGACTCCAAGAGTTTTTTGTCGATAATAATTTTTGGAATTGACGAAGTTTTGGTTGAAGTGAATTTTCACTATACACAATGTACTATGCGAGACAATGCTAATAAAATTTAAAAAATACGACAACTATCTAACGACACCATACAAATTCAAAACACGTTATATTTATTCTTGTCGAACAAAAATAAAGCACTGCTTCTGAAAAGGATGGTTTTTCAAAGAATGTGTGTACGAATGAAATAGCCATATGAACGGACGGTGAATTGTCTTAGTAACACTATAATGTACTTTGATTTATATAACCGTTTGGCAAACATTTAAACAAAAAAAAATAAACGTTTCGAATTATTAATTAATTAAATTACGTTTTTGTCTACTTTATCGCTCGTCTTAGAAAGTATGTTTGACTGACCCAATAATTAAAAAAAATGAATTTTTATAATTTCCAATAACCCTCACAAATCCAATTTATCCTGACGACTTTCCTAAAATCTAATAAATACGGCCAAAGCCTCTGAAAATTACTTAAATTTAAATTAGAAATTCCTAATACACATGTCGGGCACATTAACCCTTCATGCTAACAATTCAAGATGACCCTTCCCGGGCAAATGTTTAAATTTCGCTGTTTATTATCGGCGGGAGAGACTTAGGAATTCCTGGGAACCCTATACCGTATACTATATCCACTATCCACTACCCACCCCACACTTCCTATAGGGACGATGATCGTTTATTAAACTATAAATTTCGGCAGTGAAAGGGTACACGTCTATCTTGATTAAATTTGGTCACGCTATTTCTAAATCATTTCGAAGTTTTGAATGTTATAAGAATGATATCTTCGATGATTGTGTAGTAATGAGGGAATTTGATCTTTACAATGATAAACATAATTACATAATATGTATGAGAACTAACTTATCATATTTTTGAATTACTCTCAACAGAGTACAGTGTCGCAATGTAGTATTTTTTCTAACCCTGAAAATATCAGCAATATGACTTTATTTACAAATTATTTGATCCAATTTCTATTACCAATATGTGGCGCAGGAGTCTTGCAGTTTGATGGAGTGATTAGCCTTTTTGACCAAGAAATACGTAATATAATATAACATTATATTATACTCTTCTTTAATTCAAAGTCACCTCGAATAATAAGTCTTCTATCTGGTCCACTCACTTTAAAAATACTGTAATTCTAATGAAAAAAATCATTACAAATTTCTAAGATATATTAACTATGAACTCGATCTATCTATATAACAATATTTAAAAATCACGTATCAATGTGTTCGTACACGCTAATCTCCTAAACCGCCCAACACATTTCAATGATTATGTTTGGTTCCAGCTTGAAACGTAGGATAGTTTTGGATCCGATAGGTGTTATCAAAGCATTTTGTTTTTTCTTCAGCTTTATCATCTAAAAATACATGCAACCACAAATTTTATCTTCTCTACACTCCCCAACCCTCAATATTTTTTGAGGCGATTTTAAGGATTTTTTATAGAGAAAAATGGCTCGTGAATTATTTTTAAGTTGTGTAAGCTTTATTATTAATATTGACAAAAGACGGATTGACAAAGAATATTGTTCACCAAATCGCACTACATTAAATTAAAATTCATTACTATAATTTTAAAAAAAACCAATTGTTTAGATATAAGAATCAATCTTTATTTGCCTCATTTATAACATTTAATTTTTATCCATTATCAATCAAGAATTTTCATTTTATTTAATACACTTGAATATGAGATGAATAAAAAATGAAATAAAAAATGTATATCGAAAGCGTTTTCTATGGATCGTATTCTTACGGCAATTTGACATACTTTGAAAGCATATACTTTAAGGTATAATAAGGTATATAGGAGTATAGAACGGTACCGGTAGAATTTTTACTTATTTTCTATGGCACTGAACAATAATCACAATCTGCTGAAATGACCGATATCAAATTAATAGTTAAAACAATATCTACCATGCATGTGCAATGTGAATAATGTACAATTACATATTTATAACGTGCAAATTTATTAATTTACTTTATTTAGTCAGTTGAATACAACTTTCGAACCAGTAAAAAAAAAAAATATATATTTCGATCAAAAGGTTGTGTGTTTTTATCATTTCCCATTTGCATATTCAATGAAACAAAGTTTGATTTCGTTACTCATTTTAGGTGTATAAGATAATTTTGGTAGTACTGAGATAACTTATGTAATATATTTGTGGAATATATTCAGTTTTTACGTAAATTTCAACTAATACTGAAAAAAATCACTTTTAACATTTCTGGTGTTAGTTCATCCGTTAGTTCCAATCTCTGAACATATTTATTTATTGTTTAACACCCTTTTTTGGAATTTTTACGTAGGAATAGTTTATTATATAATTACAATTGTACTTTGTTTCTCTGTTTTTGTACATAGCTGAACTGCCCCAGCAACAATAATTTGTATTTATTAATTGATAAATCGAAGATGTTCACTGAAGAATCCACATTATTATCAACAAATCATCCTGAAAATATCCTGAAAACAATCCATTTGAGAGGCGGGTTTGGGTATCGCTGCCCTGGGAACCATTTATTGGATAACCAACACCTATGTCATAGGTCGACCCAAGTGATTCGCTACGTTTGGTGTTTTAGCAGGAGTGCCCGGCCAGTGTGCCAGCTGCGTGGCATGCCCGATTAGGAGAGGCTGGTTTACGGAGACCCTTTGACTTCTCCAACTGGTCTCTCGACCAATCGCCTTGCGCCGCTGCGGGAGGGATATACTCACATGTCCATCACTCCTGGTCACACCGATCCCTAGATTCCCACCCAACGGTCATACCTTTTAACATCTCAGAACATCTTCTCCTTCCTTTCCCTAAAAAAGATCCTATACGCAGCATTCCAAAAGATGTCATAGGCCCCGAGGGAAATTATTTTCCTCAGGGCCTCATGCCTAAAAAGTGGTAAACACAATTTATTTTATTTTATTAAATGCTTGCGTTTAAAATTTTAAGGTTTTTAATTGCATATGTTAGTTTGTTGGATCAAAATCATTTATAACATTTGAAAAGCATTATTTTATCATGGGATACGTTCAAAAACAGCGAATCTATTCAAAATTAAATGTCAAGCGGGAATATATTAATGACATGCTATTATTTTGTCTCTGCTAGAAGGGTTTATTGGTATATTATATTAATGTGAGTATAGTAGAAATATCTTCGATCTTGGTTCAATCAGATATAAGATTAGCCAAATGAAAATCCAGTGGTAGGTACTTCTTATTACTGCGATACGTAGGTAATCGACTGACACGAGTGCAGTTTATCTTGACTGCATTCGTGTTCGAGGGTTCAAATCCCGACGTGCGCAATCAAATAATTAATTAATTAATTAATTTGTGTTATGAAATAATCTATTAATTAAAAATAATATTTATCTAGTAAACTTGTGTGGAAAATACACTTAATATCGCCCTTATGTAAGATCACAATTTATAATCCAAACATTGCTCAAAATCGCTTTAATCGTGTTTGGTGACCAGATCTTAATAGACAAGTACTACCCCACCTTCCTCTTCCCCATCTCCTTCCACCCCCCACTACCTTCAGCCTCATAAAATACCCCAAATTTGGGATGCCGTAATCTCACATGCCCTCCAGACAGTCGGGAGCAGTTGGGACTCTTGTTCGATACTAACGTAAACAAAAACTTAACTGCCGTCTGTAAAATTAAAATTGCGCTGATGATAGTCAACTTCCGATAGGATTGTAGAAATTAGTTTTTCAAAGCTGAACACCCGTTCACGGTTGACGTTGGCTTCATGAGAACGGGCCGTTTTTACGACTCGTTTTTGTGTAAGTCGGCTCGTATGTGGAACGAGCTACCGGCATCTGTTTTTCCTCCCTCCTATAATCCGAGCCTCTTCAAGGCCCGCATTAACAAATCCCTTCCTACAGCCCCTACCTTATTCCGCCTCACAACGCCGCTCAACCGGGTGGTGAGATAGTTCCCCTGTCTGTACACTGCACAGGCAGGGACGCTCTTGTGAGGTGTCACATAAAAAAATAATAAAAAATGGATGAATAAACCAGCAGAAGAAGTGTGCAGCATAGATAAATTCACTGTGTATGAATTTCGCAGACTGCAGCATAGATAAATTTTAATACATTTTAGATTTTATAAGTATAAAAATGGAACAGCATTTTATATGAATTTCGCAAAGTTCGAAAAGTAAATTTTGTTGGAGAAACTGTTTTAAAAATAAGCAGTTTTACTGTTTGGCTTCAGCTTCTAAAGAATTGATAATACTTCCTTCATAAGTTATCCTCGTAACAAAAGATGTCTTGGCCTTAGATTTCTTCAGACCTATCTGCACGAAATCTGTGAATAGTTTTTTGTGAGTTTGTTTTTCAGTGAAACATTTTTAACAACTTGATAATTTGGAAGGGTTTTGGAAAATTATATTATTTGATTAGATTGCTATTAATGTTTTTTTTACATTAAAATTAAAATTTTCAAATTTTTGCAAATTGTATAATTTCATCGGAATAAAACTGCAATTTGTATAAAAATCAAAACCACGCACACACCACACTCTCTTTACATAAATATTATTTGTCACTTAATTTTATATTTTTATATATCTACGCTAATTTGCAAAATATAATAAAATAACATAGCAAATATTATTTTATGTGAAGCCACAAATAGTCCCAACCGTCTAGAGCCAGTATGACTATGGCATCTCTAATTTGTGTATGTAATAAGGCTGGAGATAGTGGGGGTAGGAAGGAGATGGGAAAGAGGAAGGTGGGCTAGCTATTCAGATGTGGTCACCAAACACGGTCAAAGCCATTTCAAGCAACGTTTCAATTCTAAATGGTTATCTTACACCAGGGAAATATTGAGAGTATCTTCCACTCTGTAACGTGCCACAAATATAGAACATAAAAATTTACATGAGTAAATTGTGAAATAACACAAATTAGGTATATTTAACAAAATAATACCAACCTGTAAATCACCTTTGTGAAACACGTTTTTTTACTTTCTTGTTTTATTATTTTATACCTACATATTCCCACTCCCACTACCCCAACCTAGTAATATTTAAAAACTTCTGTATCTACTTGTATTATCTGAAGTTTGTATAAGTGTAAAATGTATCTACCTTTCGCAATTTTTTTTTTCAAATCTACTCGCTATCAACAATTTGCGTTAGTAGAAAGCTGATAAAATACTTTCTCATTTTAACAATATACTCGTATGTCTCAAATTGAGATCCTGTGACCAATTCTATACGCGTCTAAATCCTTTCGTTTGTTATTGAACGCGCCCTTGTTGAAATGGGGTAGTACATGATTACACCTGCCGAGTGCTTGGCTGATGTGATCAGAACAGTCAGTACTCGGCCTTAAAATTAAAGTTGTAATTTTTTTAATGTGGGCAGGAAATTTCCAAATCGAACACGATTAAGAAATCACGATCGCTCAACTAGTTTTTCAATTATTCACGCGATTGTTCGAGTGGCGATTGACACGGACAGAGACGAAATCAGTAGAGATTATTAAAGGTTATTAAGTTATTCACATTGTAAAATAAATCTTTTCCAAACCAGAAAAAAATCGTGGAAATTTCTGTCGAAGTAAAGGGTAGTAAAATGGCAGTTTTGCGGTGAACCAGGTGAACGGAAGGATGGCACACGACAATAGTATATTTAAATACGAGCAGAGAAATCAATTACTGTCAGATTGAAATTACTTTTGGACAGCTGATGAAACAGGGAACAGACTATTGTTTGTGCTAATGACAGAATAAACGGCGTTAGGTTAGGGCTTCAATTGTTACTGTTAATATTATGCGATCTGCTGAGTCTGAAGTATTAAATAAACACTGCGAAATCTTTTCATCTTAGACCTCTGTATGTGCAAGTCCAAGCCACCGGACGCCATTCAAGACTGGATCTGAATAGCTGGTATCTCCCTTTGCCGCACGGGAAGCTGAGGTAGATCTTCGGAGATGATTTGTGACGTCACCAGGCACAGCCACCAGGACCGGAGCAGGGAGCAGGGGAGCAGAAAGAGAAGGGGGTTGCGCCGTGGTGCTCTTTAATGGGAAAACTTTCATGGCGGTGATAACAATGGATTGAATTGATCGTACCGAGATGCTTGACGGTTATGAATATTATATTTTTAGTATAATAAAATATTATAACGAGTTAACGTACTGTTCTGTGCCGGTGGGTGGCTTAGTTGACAAATGCGTCGGGTTTCCACCAGGCGTCCAGGTTACATTTTTCTGTTGATATAATGCCTGGAAAGCACTAAAACCCTCCACTATCGCACAAACAATATCTTCTGCTTGTAATATACTGAATAAAGTCTATAATATACAAAAAGAGCAAGTGCCCATAAAGAAATTGAACAACAATATTATCTCAATGGAGGAGAATCCACATATAATTACTAACCATGTTAATAAAGAGCGCGTAGACACAAACCATTCATTCTTCCGAGATGTAGGACTAACTTACCATTAGCAATGCCTCTCGGAAGAATGTTAGTCCTTCTAAACTCACTATCCTCTGACATCGACATTTTCCACCTGAGCATTAATAAATTTAAATCGCTAATTAGCCAATTATGATTAAGTATTTGTACAATGTATCTTTGTTATTGGATTTTTTTATTCTGTAAATATGCATTTAAAATACAAATAAATAAATAACTTTTTCAGTGATATTAGTCCTAAATTCAGAAAATAATTGTACTGTGAAAATAAAACTTGCGAAATGTGTCTTGTTAACAAGTTTATACCTAATATTTAAGTTACCGGAGATAGTTTTGAATTTAAAACTGCTGGAATTTATGAAGTTACAAGAGTGGTAAATGAATTAAAAAATATTTTTCCCTGTAGTATTGATGGCTTAAAAGCATCAAGGTGAATAAACAGAACGTTTCTGAGTTAGCTGGTTTCATATCTCATATTGTTAATCTTAGTTTTAAAAGTGGCATATCTCCTTCCCTCTTTTCAAATATATATATATTATAATATATTTATAACAATTACAGGTAATAAAGCCTAAGACGTTATAATTGTACCATTTATGCAGTGTATATGCAATGCCAAAAATCTCGCAAATGCGCTATAGGACACAAAAAATAAATCTAATTTTTTATCTACCCCATTCAAAAAGCACGTAGCTCTCCCCACAGGTGAGTTCATTAATAAATTAGTGCGGCTTGCTCTACTATATAGAAGATTGTGGAGATCATATACTATATAGAAGATGTGGAGATCATCTAAATGTTAACAATAATTTATTGGTTAATATGTTATTTCTAACAAAATTTTAACACATGGTCACCCTATAGGTTTATTAAGCTATGATATAATGAATTAGTTAGAACAATATTGTACTGTCAATATTTTATTTTTGTGTTATTTTATTATAATGTAATTTTTTTTAACCTCAACAGGCTTGTCCTAGTGAGGTAAATATTCAAATGTAAACTATGATAAAATGTAAAGATACATTCTTCTATCTTCTATATAAATAAAAACGTAAATGTTCGTTTGTCCAAAATCTTACATCTCCGAATGTTCTTCACTGATTGCTTTGAAATTTTAACACAACATTGCATTTGAATACGCCTGTGTTTTATTAGTGACATATAAAACAGATTTTTAGACAGAGCCATCTGTTGGACGAACTGTTGTTTCTCTAACTGCACAAACAGACTGAGCCACAGCAAGGCGTGGCGAGGTACAGCTAGTATAATTACAATAATTCAGTCAACCATGTAACACGTTTTATGTCACAGGCGACATCTATATAATGTAGGTATATAAAAACACATTCGTATTCGAACGTAACGTCGTGTCAAAATTTTAAAGCAATCAGTGAAGAAATTTCTGAGATTTAAGATTTAAAATAAACGAACGTTTACATTTTTATTTATATAGACAGATGTCACCAGTGACAGGTGAAAAAATATATTTTTTTAAAGTGCCATCTGTTGCACGTATACGCAACATGCGCTATTGTTTATCTATCTGTACAGACTGAGGTACAGCTAGTAAACAATAAACAACAATGATCGTGAAAGAATTTTGTCAAATATATTCAAGTAACCCGGGAATGTTTGTTTAAAAAATAACAAAAAATCAAATTATTTAATTGTCACCACCAACGAGTTTAAAAACATAGTTCATTTTAAAGTTTGTTTTTACCATTTACCATTTTACCGTATAAAAATGTTATATTTTAGGTTATAACAATGTTATGAATACACAGATTGTTACGTGGAATGTGGAAAGGAGGTGTTAACAAAACCCATTAAGAATTTTTGTTATTTGTTTTTGGGGTGTTATGCCGTGTTGCGCTAACTCCCTCTTTAGCCAAAGTTTCGAAACTTATAGAATACGGCTGATTACGGAGGCCATTGAAATTCACAAAAATCCCGTAAATATTAATAGAGACGATAATATATAGCTAAATTCAGCTCAGAGGGTTGGAGCTGGCAACACGGTATCACATCCTCATACATAAGCTCACATTTCACCACAACTTCCGATAACACATCTGCCCTGATGATGGACACTGTCCGAAACGTTGCAATGCTGTCCGAAACGTTGGAGAAGAAGGAGCGCAACACGGCATAACACCCCAAAAACAAATAACGAAAATACTTTTGGCCGTGAAAATCTAAAATGGTGATTGGTACATATAAGGAAAATAAATTTAAAAATGTTTATCTTTCAACCTAACATAGTAAAAATCGTGTTTACGTGCGGTCAGCTGAAAATATTGCTGACAGTTTTTTTTCTAATCTCTGCCCTTTTCTATGGACGATGCATTTGACACAAGGAGATCTCAGCAGCAGGACTAATTGCAGATTAATAGGAAAATATTATTTACATTATGCCCGAATTTGCGAGGCGGGTACAGGTACTACCGCCCCGGGAACTATTTATTGGATCACTAACACCCCTGCCACAGGTCAACCCAAGTGACTCGCTACGTTTGGTGGAGGTTTTTTTCGAGGCTATTGTACGTAAAATAGGCAAAATTGCACTTACGAACCCTTACCCAATTCGGCGAAGCCGCCTGCAGGGCCTAGTAGCAAACGACACGCGGAAGCGGAATTTTACATGCTAGCAAGTTTCTATTATTCTGACACATGTGGCAGATCTTCTAAATGTCAAATCTATGCTTAATTTACTAACCAGAAATCTAATGATACGTTAATGAATTATGTTAGAAGTGATTATAACATAATAAATTATTTCTGTGCGTAATTCGTTGAGAAACTTTTTATAATTTATTTCTCAAATGAATTTGCTTATTCTTAGGGATATTTCGGTAGGTAGGTTATATTATTTTCTAGAATATCAGTAAAACAAGTTGTAAAGAAACTGAAAATTGCCGTCGCCAAATGGCCAGTAAGCAATA
Source organism: Hesperophylax consimilis (assembly GCF_061612785.1). Lineage (NCBI taxonomy): Eukaryota > Metazoa > Arthropoda > Insecta > Trichoptera > Limnephilidae > Hesperophylax > Hesperophylax consimilis. The sequence continues at coordinate 18,394,265 of NC_142857.1, forward strand.
CAGGGGAGCTCGAGCATATTGCCGTGAAAAAAACAACATATTTTAATCACTTTAAACGCCATATTTCTTAGCCCTCCATCGCCATTATATCAACAATGTCTTGATACTTCTGCAAAGCGCGGCCGTGCTCGCCATAAATTAGTATTATTATTTGCTGGTGGTATAATGACGATAAATAATAAATAAAACGATAAAACTCGAGAGGCATTGTCGAAAAGAAAGTTGGGCACAATACAACTCCAAACGGCGGCCACTGGGAAATTCTAAAGTCCATACATTACCCCAGCTAGGGAGGGATTCTGCAACTCGGGCCCGGTACTGGAAACAGATTGACTTTTGGTATTATGTCTGTTTTTTCACAGAAATTATGTGTTTAACTAACAATTAATTAGGTAGGCGGGTTATTGACAATTCCGCAGCACAAAGAAAACGTTCGTTTGTTTTAATCAAGGTTTCGGTGATCGCGGTTTGTTTCCCGTCGAAGAAAACGATTTTAGCGTTAAAACCAGAAATACATATATTTATTTTGATTTCAATATAAACAATTTTGTCAATCCACAAAGTAAATGACATTTTAATTTCATAAGCTACGTCTTCATGCCGCCCGTGCAACACACCGCAATTTGTAAATAAACAATTAAATGAAGCAATCGAAAGGCGAAGACAAAGTGCATGAAATCAATTGTGACTATTCTAGTCAATTTGTTCCCTCTCATCAAAGGATCAGCCCTTTTGACGGCACCACTCAGTTTCTATAATGAAATTATTATTACAGTTTTGAGTCCAGTCTCTCGAGCTGCGTCACCAACAAAATATATTCCCTGCATCAAGCAATCACTCACGCTTCATAAAAAAGTATAACGATTATACCATTGCCATCGGTCACGAATAACCTCGTATATTCCTTCGACCCCCGCCACAAACGTGTGCAGCTACTTCAAAGTAACAAATAATATACTTGGCTCACTCAAAGCAGTTGCACACGTTTGCGGCAAAGGGTCAAAGGAATATATGAAGTGACCCGTGAACGACAGTACAATAGCTATGCCCCTTCTACAAATGCGCAAGTAATTGCTTTGTGCAAAGGTAACTATCAATAACGCAGTTCGAGTAACTAAAAGAAAATAAAGATAATAACATCATTATAGGTAACAGTGGTGCCGTCAAAAGGGCCGATCCTTTGATGGGAGGGCCCTAATACGCTACTAGTCACAATAAATTGATTGAATACGCCTTATTTTATGGTTTTGCTTACTTAATTATTTATTTGATAGTTGAGAACGGTTCAAGTATGTTGTACGCCTCCCAAGTAAAGCTGTATTTCAAATAATGTCTTCTTCATTTGTAGTTTAATGCGCTTATATAAAAAATGCGATTATAATGAATACGCGTAAGTGACTAATATTTAATAAACAATACTTATTTTAAAAAAATCAATGTGAATTTATTTCATACCTTTAATTAGTTAAATAACAGATTTAAAACTTATATACTTTAAAACTTTTACATGTGTTTTTTTTTAATTTTCGTAACACATTTTGCGATTGTTTTTATATCAAGAGAATTACATAATATCGGTTGTGTTTTAAAAACCCTTAAAGCCACATTTTCGGAGGATGTTACGTACAGTAGTTTCATATAGAATAATTTTAAAAGTACAACTTAGTAAAGTATTTTTTGTCTGAATAAGGCATTTTTAATACTAAAAAATTAATTTGTGAATAAAAAGTTTTTTAGGTTATTTTAAGAAAATTGTGGAAGAAATTACTCAACACTTGAATCATTAATAGAATGATAATAATTGCTTTGTTATACATCAACATTTTGAAAACAAATAACCACTTTCACAAAAACGGCGATTTTTTAAAATTAGTTTTACGAATTGATTAATGAAATTGAGGATTTTTTTCATTATGATGGCGTAGACGTTGCATCTTTTAGTTTATTTTTTTAATGATAAACTAATGTTTATAAGAAAAGGTTGTTTATGCATAGCACAAAGGATAACAAATTATTATAAGCATCAATTACTCGCCTGAAATATCCATACAAATTGAAAATATCTCCCGAGTAAAAATAAATGCCATCGACGGGAATTGAACCCGCACCTTTTGATGTCCGGTCAGGTGCTCTGGACCACTGAGCTTTGTCGGCTTATTTTCAACCCGTCAAATAATTCAATATGTACAAGTACTTCAATCGACAATTACTGCTTTTTAGATTTTTTCAAATGTAAACAACCAAATTTATGTTTTTGTAGGAAAGGTTTTGTTAGTGTTGAATTTCCCACTAGATGGCGTCGAGATATATTATATCTACATTTGTTGGTGAAATATTTTGACTTGTCAAATATTTTTATTTTTTCAATGATAAATTAATATTTATAAGACGTTTTTTATGTGTAGCACAAAGGATAACACATTATTAACAGCATTAATTACTCGCCTGAAATATCCATAAAAATTATAAATAAATATATATTTTTAATTTGTATGGATATTGCAGGCGAGTAATTAATGCTTATAATAATTTGTTAATTTTTTTAGATTTTTTTCATTTCGTTAAGGTATATCCTGTTACTTTAAAATCAAAAATATCTCTTCTCCTTTTTATTAGGTAGGTATTAAAGCTGGTTATTTGTAGAACTTTTTGAATATTATTTTTTCCTGCCATTCGCGTCAAAATGATATGTTTTTCTTAGTAAAATAATAAGCTTACAATCCTACTTGATCCTTTTGTCTCGTTATACCTTTCTAACTTTCAAGCCATATTTCTGCTTAAATCAATGAGCATATTCAATTCAACTCCAAATTCCATTTATTTTTTCAATTTCGAAATACTTAGTAGCGGCTTTTTTATTAAAATAATGTTTTTCTGAATTCATAATCATGAAATGGAGTCATGTAAAATACGTCATTGATAAGAAAAAATGTTAAAATGGAGTAGCCATATAACGTCATCTATTTCTGACAAAGATTTTATTTTATTTTATCTTTTGTACACACATAATACACACATAAATAATAACCACACAAAAGTGGTCATTATGTATCTCTGACGTCTTTCGGAATAATGTGTGAAGTGTATTTGTTTGGAAAGGGATGAGTTCGAAGGAGATACGGGAAAAGATGTACCCAACACGCATCGAGCACGCCTAATTACGGAAACAATTGAAATCCACAAAATCCATTAATAAGGACGACGAGGTTCTTGATATGCATTTTTTAAACTTTTTGCTTGGAATTATCATTTCTTGGTTAAAAGTTTGAGAACCTTGATCCCTCTTGTATCCAAAGCGGAGGTACACAACATACAACACTTTCCAAAGAAGCAAAAGCCCGGCTTAAGGAGGGGCATTATTTAATACCTCTACAAACAAAGGAATAAAAAGTGGCTATAAATCAAGGGGCCACTTCTTGCTGTTTAGTATCCGCAATTAAAACTTACTTTTAGGGATGGGGAGGGGTTTGGGAAACGCTGGCGGTTTGGGGAGCTTTATCTATACTTGGATTGAGGGGAAATCATTGTGTCTTATGTATTTATTAACATGTCTTAAGAAAGATGGCAGGCTTTTTTGTCAAATAAAACCATCAAAATCCCGACACTAAACGGAAAAAAAATCAGTAATGATAATTTATTAAGAATCTCTTCAACTGTGTTAAAGGCTTGCAATCCCGTTTTTGACCAGATTACCGATAATTTTAAGAGATTTAAAAATAATTAGTAACAATACTTTTTCTCCGTGTAAGGCAAATGCTATTATAACTTGTCGAAAGTGTACCATGCTTTTTAATATATTTATTTTTTCGACTTTATGTCTGGGTTAAATCTTCCCCACAGAAAAAACTAAACCCTTATACACACTTTTCCACAAACGATCATCAAGTCAATCTACATTATGCAAGTGCATTATATAAGCATAATAAATACAAAAAAATACAAGAACAACACGTAAACCCACCGGAGATCAAATGGGAAAATAATTAACCGCCTCCAGATATGTTCATATCAGCGGATTCAGTAGAACTCCGAACTGGACCTATAAATATCCTACTGATCCCTCAATATAAATATTTAAAAAATCTTTCGTAATCCTACATGTATTTAAAATGATTGATTTTTGCATATTTATATAAATTATGTATAGTATAATTATTAAGAGAATTTATTTATTCCAGAATTTGGAAAAGTTAGTGCTATACCACAAATCCCCTAAAGTATAAACATATAAAAAATACTACTGGAATCTTTTGATGTAAATTAGGATATTTTTCTATTCAATTTATTACTATTAATTTAAAGAAAATAAATAACTTTGTATACACCACTATTTGATCTAAATAATCAACATGTTTCAAAACCAATGATTATTTTTTTTATTAATTATTGAAGAAACTAATTATTTGGTTCATAGGAAACTGATTAAATAAATGACATCCTTTATAATTTCAATTTGTCTGTATTCTGAAGAATCAAAAACTCAACGGCGGAATCTGACTTCATGAAATTTGCACAGATTTCCAAGTCTTACATTTACATAAATCAAAACTGCTTTTTGTAGTTGAAAACATCATTTCTAACTTTTTCTGATGAGCTCCACTGAAGTGATTGGTGTCATATATATACATATTTACCATATATTATTTAAGTAATGCCATTCCTAAGAATATTAATATGGAAACATATGAAACTGTTTAGTGCGGCTTATCTCTCGACAGGCCAAACGATGCAAAACAAAACGTCTGTAACCAAGTGGGTCTTCCGACGACCCCATATTTTTTTCTGAAAAGATTCCAATTATGTAATCTATTATTAATGTTAACTTATGTATTTGCGCAGGAATACTTAAAATACTAAAATTATATGTGAAGTAATTAAGCTAAAAGGAGGAAAACAAAGATTATTAGGTAAAATGTGATTTACGATACAAAATTGAATATATTTAATAATGTTTTGCTTTACCTTGGAATCCCTAGGATATTTAATTTATTTGGACGGTTATTTTTCTGATATTATGCTTATGTTGTAAATCTTACATACATGTAATTCACACAAACCTACCAACAAGAGCATACTAGGAAAAAATACTTAGTTAAAAACAATTACAGCCCTCACATCTCGAAACAAAAAGTCTTAAAAGAACTCCGTTTACGAGAAATTCTACTGTTTCTATGTTCGAATGAAGGATGCTAACACTTTAGCTTCGGGAAAGAGGAGCTGGAAAAATTTATTAATTTATAAATGTATTAATTTTAGGTTATTTACCAGTTTGTGAACAGTATATATCGCATTTTTTTGTTATTTGTTTTTGGGGTGTTATTACACTGCAATGTTGTCCGAAAGGTTGGCTAAAGAAGGAGTTAGCGCAACACGGCATAACACCCCAAAAACAAATAACAAAAATACTTTTGGCCGTGAAAATCTTAAATCATAATAGTATATATCGCATTTAAAAAAAGTATGTTTAGAGATTTTTCCTATTTAATACATCAAAATTTCCTCTGAAATCTTAAGATTTGTAAGTAAGTACTTAAATACCTACCTACCTAATAATAAATTAAAAAATTACATTTTTTTATTTCAATGAAGGAATTACTATAATATGAATTGTAATACAGCGCCCTTGAGGTGTTTTTGCACAAAAACGGCGCTATACAAGTCATCCAAGTATTATTATTATTATTATTTACGTAGGTACAATAATATTAAAAAATACTAATAAGAAAGTCTTAGGACGGGTTGTTTCGGAGATTTGAACAATTCTTCAAATTTCAAAGTTAATTTTCAAATACTGTGAAAGATTTTTCTAAAAGAAAGTTCTGTTATTATTTCAGTGTTGTTAAGCAACTAGCCTGTAATGATATAATAACAGAACTTAAATATGACTTTCACAGAATCCGAGAATGTAGTTGAAATTTGATGAATTTTTCAAATATAAATAAATTCTTAGGACAGAATTCTCGGGATTTGAAGAATTCATCTAAGTTTATTTTCAAGATCTGTTTTTATTTAAGTTTTTTAAAACATCTGTTCAATAATGATATAATAACAGAATTTGACAATCAATTTTGAAATTTGATAAACCCTTCAAATTCTGTGAATCAACCCGTCCTAAGATGTCACATTTGAAAAAAGAGTCCCTACTGATCCATTACAATGACCTCCATTGAATAGAAATGTAAAGGACACACAAATTTACGGACAGATAAAAATAAATTATATTAAAAACGGTCGAGTTGTAGGACTTTATCGTGAACTATATTATTATATATTAATTATAATCATGAACTGATCATAAGTAGGTACTGGATGCTATAATGTCTTGATTATTTTCATTTTTTTTAATACTAACCCCACACAAGAGGCCTTGAAGAAAATAATTTCCCTCGGAGCCTGTGTCATATTTTGAGTTGCTGTGTGGAGGGTCTTTTTTAAGAAAGGGAAAGAGCAGAAGTTCTCGGAAGGTAAAATGTATGATGGTTGAGTAGGAATCTAAGGATAAGTGTGTCCAGGAGTGATGGACGTATGAATATATCCCTCCTACTGCAGCGCAAGGCGATGGTTGGAGAGGTCAAAGGATCTCCCCAAACCAGCTTCTCCCGATCTGGCCCGCCACGCAGCTGGTGGGCAGGCGCATCTGAACACACTTCACCCGATGAACCCGGGCATCCCTGCTAAGTTACCAAACGCAGTGAACCATTTGGAGTGACTTATGGCTGATGTGTTGGTTATCAAACCGGCATACCAAAAAGAAAAGAAATAAATTTATATACACCATAATTAAATCAAAATAATCGATATGTTTCGAAACCAATGGTTTCTTCGTCAGGATTAATGTGAAATAAAAATAAACAAATATAAGAATAGAGAAAACAAGTATGGAAAAATAAGTAAGTATAACTATTTTTGTATATAGTTACTTATTTGTCTAAACTTTTTATCTAATCTTATATTTGGAAAATTTCATTACACGCTTAGGTGATGGAAAAATAAGTTAGTATAACTATTTTTGTATATAGTTACTTATTTGTCTAAACTTTTTATCTAATCTTATATTTGGTAATTTTCATTACACGTTTAGGTGATGGAAAAATAAGTTAGTATAACTATTTTTGTATATAGTTACTTATTTGTCTAAACTTTTTATCTAATCTTATATTTGGTAATTTTCATTACATGTTTAGGTGATGGAAAAATAAGCTAGTATATTTATTTTTTTGCATAATTATTTACCTATTTGTACAAACTTTTTTTCTTTTCTTATATTTGTTAATTTTCATTACATTTTTATCTTGTTGAAGAATTATCTGGTTTCGAAAAATGTCGATATTTTTATTAAATGGGTAATAAATGCAAAGCTTTTTTATTTTTATTTTCATTTAATTAATAGTTGAATTGATGTTGATTGATTTAAGAAATGTGGCATATCTGCAGTCTTCAGTGGTATCCTATAGCAAGAAATTCAAAATTCAGGAAAAAAATTAGATAGTGAGGGGAGAATGGTTGGAATAACAATAAATTTTATTTAACACCGAGTCAGAATATTTATCCAAAAATAAAATATAACGATACCTTTTTTACTTTTTAATAATAAAGTATAAATTTAGTGCTAGGAAAATCAATGACAATGTCATTGAACAACGAATATACATATAAATTGAGATAAAAATTTGAAAATAATTACCATTTTTCATGTTTCATGGGAGATAGTTTTCATTAATCTTGCCGATAATAACAATAATCCTTTATTTTTATTAAATCCCACTTCATAAAAGTATCCTTTTCCCTTGTTCTTAATTAAAGAGGGATCGAATGCACCATTAAGTGTGTGTAATTTGAACAATTTCCAAAACGATTCCGCCAGGGGCGCAACGTGTTGGCTACAGGAATTTCAATAGGACCATTCCGGCGATTTATCGCCCCCGTATTAGCGGGCCCGGCCGTAATACAGAGAAAAAAATAGTTGACGACCCCTAAGTTCAGTGAATTGCGATAGGTGTTTGTTTAACCCTTCTCTTGCAGGGGAGGGAAGTTGAGGATTTTGTGATGACTTTTGCCCATAAAAACAAACAAAATATCAAAAATTTACAAATAAATCCATAAGTCAATAATGGGCTCTGGAGGATTTAGAGTGGCGCCACTGATATTATAATTCCAGTATGCAATCTGTGTATTGGTACTATGTCTTAAATGTATGGATTAAATATTATGTCTTGGCAATAAATTAAACAAAACAAGTTTGCTAATATGATTGATAATACTTTTACTTTGTAAAAATCTTTGTTTGATCATTATCTATTTTTTTAACTATATTTGGTCACCTTACGGTTTTGCACATACGTAATCTTCCTAAAGGCAGTAAGAAGGTATTTTATAAAATTTTGTATTGAAATTTTAAATGTATTATTGTTAAATTAATCAAAATAAAAGAAACAAAATAGATCAAAGGCCAGGGGAAAGGTTGGTGTAATGAAAACTTTGCAAACTATTTTTAAATGCAATATTATTTATCAAATTTTGGTAGAAATTTTGTATACTGACAATTTTTTTAAATGAAATTTAATAAGAAATCTGAAGTTCTACAAACACCGTTTTAAGAAACACTTTAAGGTTATTGAAAGAAACATCTGAGGACCTAAGAAGAAACATAAATATTATAATAAAAGCTGTTGATGAAATTTTCTTTATTTTAAAACACTTTATTATTATTAAGGATGCTCTTTTTATTCCTTGACGCGTACCCGGCGTTGATCGGAGGCTTGGAGTAAAGTTTTAACCAAAAAAAGTATTTTACCGTATATAAGTATTTATTTCACTTGATCGTGCCATGCCTTCCTCGGACATCCCCGACTTCTCCTAACAATCTCTTCCACATCACACATTTTACTTCATCATTTACCCTTTTTTACCACAAATAATTATTTGATTCTTGTCTACGTCGGGCGTCCACCACTTTTTCTACAATTCACTACTGTTTACCACGTTGTTACTTAAAAAATATTATTAAATTAATACGATTCCACACCTCATTCCTGTATAGAGATACTGCGTAAAGTTTTCCTCGGGCGTTCCCGATTTCTTCTATAATTGAAACTACTCTTTAAACATTTCTGACACTAATAAGAACAAAATTTGAAATTTACGGCGCAATCGCTCCATTCATTTTTGCGTATTATATAGATAGATAGATAAATGGTATTCTAAGAAATCATAAAAAATATTATTATATGGAATATTAACATATGTTATACTAGCCATTAAAATGTTATGCTGTTGATTTTCATGTTCCATTTCAAATAAAGAACAGAACGAGTGTTAAAAAAATCATAATAAAAATAATACTAAAAAAACCTCCAGACTTTCCCACTGAACTCGTATTCGAAGAATTCAAAGTTTAATACATTTAGGACGGGTTGTTTTGGAGAATTTTAACAATTCATCAAATTTCAATGTTCATTTTCAAGTTCTGTGAAAGACTTTTTCAAGTTCTGTTTTTATTTCAGTTTTGTCAAGCAACTAGCCTACAATGATATAAAAACAGAACTTGAATAAGTCCGTCACAGAACTTGAAAATGAACGTTGAAATTTTATGAATTGTTCATATTCTCCGAAACAACCCGTCCTTAAACACTTATTTATGAAAAATTCAATTATTCAAATCATAAAAGAAAAAGATAAATACTCATTCATAGCTGAAAATCTAACCAAACTTAATTATATATTTGCATGTCCTAAACTACACACTTCTTTTGCCCTGCACCATTATACCCACCAAGAAAAACATTTCTTCGAGAAATTACCAGAAGAAATTAGAAGCATTAATGATAAAAAACAAATATTGAACTATATAAAAAAATATTTTAGGGAAATCGTTAACAAAAAAAACTGATTCCCCTAGTTTCACTTGAAAATCTCACAAATTTTCCTACTATACTCTATTTATCCTACATAATATATATTTTTTCTTTCTTCCAAATACAATAATTTGTATGGATTTTAATTTTGTAGTTTTTTTTACTTTGTAACCTAGTTATATTATTTTTTCGCAAATGTTCACTCCTCTTCCATCCACAAGCAAATACTTTTAATGGAAGTGTAGTATAAATTAAAACAGTATGACTTGTAAACATTGTATATTTATTGTAAAAAACACAAATATTAACATAATTTAAAAAAAAGTGAAATGCAACGAATTATTGTTTAAATGCAAGTTTATAAAAAGAGAAATCATAACTAACCTAATAGCTAAAATAAATAGATTTTGATATTCCACACCTTCATCCCATGCATTCCAAACAATTAATAGTCCTTTCCTTAAACGCAGGAGCCACAGGGAAGGGGTTAACAGCACTAAGCGTATCTCCGTTCCATTCGCTTTTATTATTTTTAATGAACACTTACATGACTGTGAATGGACGCTTTAAGTGAATTACTATTATTGGTACCTTGATGGCAATGTTAGACCCATCAAGGATACGCGTCGGGATCGTCACACATTAGCGGAGTTGTTAGTTGTTAGTAGGTAAGATGGCAAGGTGTTAACTATTCATTGCTGACTTTAAACAAATTAAACTGCCATAAAAATAATTAAAAGTGTTGGAATATTTTTTAAAGTATTATGATATTTCTTATTAATATTGAATTATCTGGTACGATGCGTTAGTAAATATGTCAGGATAATTGCGGAATATTATAGGAAGGGAAGGAGTGCATGTTCTGGGAAGGTAAAAGGTATGAGGGTTAGGTAGGAATCTATGGATCAGTGTGTCCAGGAGTGACGTATATTATTAATACATCCCTCCCGATCCCGCGCAATGCAACGGGATGAGAGATCAGTTGGAGACGTCAAAGGTTCTCCATAAACCAGCCTCTCTCGATCTGGAATGCCATGTAGCCATGGTAGGTGCATCTTGAACACACCTCACCAGATGAACCCGGGCACCCCTGTTAAATCACCAAATATAGTGAAACACTTGAGGTGACCTATGGTAGAGGTGATGTTATGCAATAAATGGTTCCCGGGCCGGTACCCAAATCCGCCTTTAAATGGTATTTACTTTAAATGGTTGATGAATGATGGGCATTTCTGAAACCGGTATTTGAGTAGTTTTAATATTTTAAACTAGCTGTACCTAGCCACGCGTTGCTGTGGCTCAGTCTGTCTATGCAGATAGAGAAACAATAGCTCATGTCGCTTTTACGTCCAACATATGGTCCTTAAAAAAAACATATTTATCCAACAGATTTAGCTGTTTTACACAAAAAACATGTTTTTACCTGTCACAGGTGATATCTGTATAATATAGGTTTATAAAAAATTATTGGTATTCTAATGCAACGTTGTCTCAAAATTTCAAAACAATCAGTGAAGAAATTTTTAGTTTCTAGATTTTGAAGAAACGAACATTTATATTTTAATTCATATCGATAAAGTAGCTGAAAGAGGCACTTTGATGGTTTTTGGGTATGTAGAGCAAATGAACAAAAAAAGAAATGGCAGAAGAAGTCGGGGATGCTTGATGAAGACGTGGCACGATCAAGTTAACCGAATACTTCTTCTAACTCAGCAAACTTATTTTGTGGCACCATTTTAATTAAAAATTAATAAAATACTTCGTTTTAACCACTTTTATTGTTTATTACCATGTTTCATGAGCAACGCTCACTTCTTCAGGGTTTTTAATAAAACTAATTATAAATAATAGACATAAACAATGACAACAATGAAAAGATAAAACGGATAGGGGAAAGAGAGGCAATATGGAACAATTTACAAAGGGAATAGGTTTAATATTGGGTCATTTAACACTTCAATTTATAAATTCCAGATTTTTTCATTTTTGAATCTCTGTCTTTATTATTTACTATGTAATTTTTAAGTTTATTATTATTTGTAATGATTGTGGTTTCTTTCATATAGGAAAAACTTCGAGACACTTTGAAATAAAGATTAAAGAACATATGAAATCTTTAAATAATAACAGTTTCTCGGAGTTTGCCAACCATTTGTTGGAAACTAGTCATACTTTTAACTTCAATACTGGAATAGAATTAATACATTGTAATGTCAATGGCATTCAGTTAGATAAACTAGAAATTTTAGAGATTAGAAAGAGTGTGAATGCAAAATTGAATATTATTAACAATCAAAAATTATTTTTAAATGACCCAATATTAAACCTATTCCCTTTGTAAATTGTTCCATATTGCCTCTCTTTCCCCTATCTGTTTTATCTTTTCACTGTTGTCATTGTTTTTGTCTATTATTTTTTAATGACACCATTGTCTATGTCTATTATTTATCTATTGACACCATTGTTTATGTCTATTATTTATAATTAGTTTTATTAAAAACCCTGAAGAAGTGAGCGTTGCTCATGAAACATGTTGGTAATAAACAATAAAAGTGGTTAAAACGAAGTATTTTATTAATTTTTAATTAACCGAATACTTGAGTCGGGCCGTGTTGAGAGTCAGAAAAATAAAATAGTATGTATGAGATGATGTATTAATATGTAAAACAATCGATCTAAATTAGTTTGGATAAAATCTTTGAGAGAATCTCTGTTTTATTTATTTATTTATTTATTACACGCCCTAGTGGGCTTTTCTTTAAAAAAAAAATATACAAGCATTTTGTATCAGAGTAAACACTTAAAAGTTAATATAATAAAGAAGAATGTAAACATAATGGAAAAAATGAATCCTCACGCATATAATTGAATTTAAAAGATTCAACAAAACAAAATAGTAGAAGCGGAGAAGTTATATGGGTACATAGGTCTATTTGTGTCTAGAAGAATAAAAGTGATAGAATATACAACATGTATACTGATTAGTTTTCAAATGAAATATATCACCCAGATCAGAATATTTGTTTCCGAAATTGTGAAGTCACGGGATCGGAGAATTTTGGTAAGCTAGTGTCCTGGTGTTATTGAAGTAAAAAGGTAAGAAATGTCGGCATGATTTTTTGGGAACATGGATATTGATACATTGAAGTAATTCGGGACATTCAATTTTAAACTGTAGTATTCTTTGTAACAGTATTAAATCTGTGCTTATTCTTCTTTCTGAAAGTTTCAATAGAGACATTTTATCCAAGAGGTAGTTGTAATTTATGTTTTGTATAGGACTATGCAATTTATAATTTATTAACCTTAGAAACTTCCGTTGAATCTTTTCAATGTTATCTGAATGAATATTAAAAAAAATGGACATTAGACAATTGTATGCCAAAACCATACTAGCATATGTCTTCAAACATGGAACAGCTTTTGAATACGACCGAAATGCACGCAATACTAGAACCAAAGATCATCATAACCTCTTACTTATCTCTTTCGCTAAAACAACTTTTATCCAAAGATATTTTAAATACTCTACAACAAGCTATACAATGCTCTTCAACTGGCAATTAGACAGAACTCAACATACTTTAAATAAAAATCAAATACCAAGTCTTGGACCATAGACCAAGACAGAACTAATATCAAATATTTTATTAAAACCAATTTATAAGTATGCATTTCCAATGGTACGATACTGATTATTTTTTTAACTTAAACATAATATCGTGCTGCGTTTTGTTATAAACTGGAGACATGAGTTCGTAGTTAGACAGGAACAATATTTCTTGTGAGATAAGCAAAATATATCACCCGTGCAATGGAATTGACATTAACACCAAGTTATAGCTGTCCGTCCTCCCTGCCTACCCCTTCGGCGCAACGGCGTGATGGTTAATTAGTTAGTTTATAAGAAATTCACATATTTATTGTATATTGGTGTTTTTCGTATTCGTAGATAATATATTTATAAAAATAAAATCAGAAGTTACTTCCTTGAACTCAATGATACCATTCTAATCCGAGTCAAATGAACAATAGATAAGTTGATTGGTAGGTACTACATAACCACAGTTATCTGCTATAAATTGTACAGGACAAATTAGTTCCTACAGAGACTTTACCCAAAAATATAATATTAAAACAATTACAATTATTTATGAACATCCACGCGTCGCCAATAAATAACAAAAATTGAAATATAATGCACGGCCCAGTTCAAACCTTTTTATAAATTACAATGATAAAAAAACAAACATTATCATAAAAAAAAATCTAATTGCAATCAAGAAACGTTTAGCATTCGGCCATTATCTTTTATGCCTCTACCCGACCCGAAAATAAAAAAAATTAACACACGTTCCGCGACCACCCACTAAATATGTTAAAAAACACGACAAATAACCCAATTTAAATAACAAATACCCTTTTTGTGCGAATATTAAATAAATATGCACGTGTTTTGATACAAAAAAGAATACCGTCGTCCTTAATAAATTATGAAATATAAAGTTAAAAAAATGGTCCCGCTTTCTAATTAATTTATGTTGTCAAGTTTTGCCCGGTTGGTTAATTTTAACCTGAAAATATTATTTTAACTGGATAATGTGGAACTTCAAGGGAGGGAGTTACTTGCCTTACTGTTCTTTATGTCCTGATTGTATTTGCAGTTAAATTCAAAGTGAAATTTATTTTTAAGGATTAGGGATGGGGTCATTTTGTAATAAAGGCTGGTCTACACATTTAATCGAATTTATTGCTATTTTCTTCAAGCTTTTAATTTTTTTTCGAATCTTTTAGGAAAATTGTAGGTACCATACACGTGAAAATTTCTTTAGAATAATTTCGTTAACGAATGAATTAATAAGTTTCCTGTATTAATAGGTTGGCTTTTAGTAAAATAATACTCATATTTTTTCAAGGATAATTTATGAACACATGTTCATAAAAATCCTGATGTTCTCGCATTTCGTCATTATAAATTAACAAAGCAAATGCAAGTGCATGACCACGTGTTCCTATTTATTTTGAATTTACTAAAAGTTTATCAGGAAACGGCCTTCAAATCCGTTTTTAACCGGATTACCGATAATTTGAAAAGATTCTTATTAAATTAGCAATACTAATTTTTCACCGTGTAGGTGGCTTCTTTTAAATCAATAATTTATATAGACCGTCTCCATATGAATAATTGAAGTTATAAATTAATAAAACGTATTTATTTTAAATAATTTAAACAAAAGTACATAATACAGGCAGTTATAAAACATAGGAAGATCATAAATATAAAATATACTGATAACAAATACAAATTGATACCGAAACCACTCAATTGGACTAAAAACACCATGTAATATAGTTAGCATAATTTCAGAAAAAAACACTACATAATTTATTTAGAATTACTTAATATTTTCCATACTAAACATTTTTATAATATATTGTAAATGATTAGCAACGAGAGATCTCAGTGAGATATCATTATCCCTATTTGTTACAAAAACAACATAAATAATTAAACACTTATTATTATTAATAATAAATACAAAAATCTTTTATTTTTAATGATTAACTAGTGTTTACAATACAAGGTTTTGTGAATAGCACAAAGGACAATATATTATTTTTAAAAAATAATTACTAATCTGAAACACCTATAAATTTAAAAAAATCTTCCGAGAAAAAATATTTGCCACCGACGGGAATTGAACCCCTCGAAATTGATTGCCGGTCAATTTGACAATTTTTATAGGTGTTTTAAAAACAATGGTTATATTAGCTTCGAAGTACGCCTAAAATGTTTGGTCTGCATGAAAACAAAAAAAAATGCACAAGCCTATTTTAAACAACGCGCAAAGATTCGATTTTAAATGGTGTTGTTTTACCAACGCCTTTCTGAGAGTATCTACCACTCTAGATTTAACTTTGGATATGAAAATGATAATAATGAAGACATTTAATGTATCTGGCTTAATACGATTGCATAAATCTATGCACCAATAATGTAATAATGTCCTTTTTTCAAAACTCGCAAATTTACTTTGTGGAGTCATTTTAAACAATGTTCGTCAGGATTGAAAAAATTAAGCCATTGGTTTCGAAACACTTCGATTATTCTGATTAAATAGTGGTGTATGCAAAGTTATATATTTTAGGGAGGAGATACTGGACAATCTCGTACGCTCTTAAATAAATCTCTCCCTACATTGTTATCTCTCTCATACAATGCGTCAGTCACATATGTTTCACAATAAAATAAAACTTTCTACTTATAACTCAATATTCTTATACTTGTCCTAACAAAGACCAAATCTCCACAGTCGTAGGAATTAGTCATAATGAACCCACTGTTTAAAATTTAAATCTACAAATAACTTAATCCATTTTTTCGCTTTCATAAATCCCACAGCAAACAAGATTTTTTTTCATATTTATAATTAGTGGATCCGAAGCGATTTTCACGTGGGCCAGTAAAAAAGGGTCATACTTTTATTTAAATATGTAAATTATTCATTATTATTAAAAGTCCCGGATAAGAGGGTGGGGGGTTTATGCCCACTGTGGTGGGTGGGGGATTATTCTAAATTTTAAAATACGCCCCTTACCGATTTTCCCTTTCACAGGGTAGTAGGAAAATAATGTTCCGACGATAATGCAACTTATGTTTCCAATAAATTGACATTTGAATTCAGAAGATCGTGGTTAAGAAAGCAATATTATTATTTATTTATTAGTAAATCAGCTGTTTAAGTAAGATTTACAAATATTTTTGTACTGCCTTCCTCATTATGGACGTCTTGTGTCGAGATAAGCTAGTTAGTAAATATTTTATTTTAACAATAGTTACGTTTTTCGATAAACTTTATTTTGATAAATACGTACATATTTTTTAAATGTTCGAAACATCGATTTGTTACAACAAAAGATTAGCCTTGTAACACCTAATTTAAATCTGAAAATGCTAGTTTTTTTAAAGAAGTAGTAATTTCACTACACAACTCTCCATCGAATTCCGATGCTTCGCTTCGAAAGCCTAGATATAAATGCGGGTTCCCTAAAATAAAACAAGACATAAAATTATTGCTCAAATCCCATCATGTAATTTGGACATTTTTATCGGCCAATGGCAAGTCTGAAAGGCATCGTGTCACAAGACACAGATATGAACTTAACCACCTAACTTGATGAAAACTTGTAGTACAAGCTTAATTAAGCGTAATTTGTTGCGTTACGTAGTTGTTTTGCTAAAAACAAATTAATTTATCAATTGTAAATTTAATCGAAATAATGGCTCGAAGCTATCTGCAGGGTAATATATATTTTTTTAAATATTCTTGTAGATCATTAATATTTTAACGATAAAGTTGGCAAGAATCCCCACATCATATATTCGTAACTGCCGCAATTACGTGTTTAAAAATGGTCTTAACAAATCTTTTCTATTGAACGTTGGGACAAATGTACCGATCAACAAAAGGTAAAAGCAACGCTTCTTCTGATCTTTCGACTGCGAGTAATGCACTATTTTTGATAAATATTTTCTCAAACCGATATTTTTAGGGCATGGTCCATATGCCCTGTCTAGATAATATTTGGTCGATGGTTGGAAGCAAAAATATTTGACAGAATTATATCAGATATTGGTAACAATAATGGGATTAGAGAAATTTAATTTAGACTTGCGTGATAGCACGACTTTTGCTGATAATCCATCGTTTAGTCAACATTTTGATCAGTGCATCGAGTATTAACGATAATATATATTTTTTGCAATAATAATATTTAAAAAATTATGTATATTTTGAGTACAGACATTCATGTATTGAGATAAGCCATCGAATTCAGCATCGATTTCAGAGGCAATGAAAGATTCTTTTTAAATCATTTTAAAATAAATAAATGAGCTTTACCAACAAGTAATGGTGTTGTGACGTTGATTTTTAAGTTAATGACAATGATAACATTAAGATATTTGATACACGACATAGCAAATTCGTTATAAATAGGGAGGTGCATTATCGTTCGTAAATGAATGTTTTCAAAGAGTTGTTAAGAGGTGTTAAGTCTTCCAAACCACCCTGCGTACCACCACCCCGCGGTCCTTTCATAAACTAAATGGTACATTTAAAATACATTCAGAGATCCCGCCGCGGGAAGTGTTCCGGGCTCTATCTTTTGTGATCATATTTTAAATCTAGCGTAGATAATATTTTCTCATTTCACCTTTTTGTTTTATTATTTTTCTGTGTTCCTGTCGCTGCTACAACTTTATTCTATTATATTTTATATACCACGCTTGAAGAAAGGGTTGCATCGTATATATCGATTTGGCAAATGAGCAAAAATTCTACCTGCTATATTGCTGCACGGAAAATTATTATTTTCGGAAGGTACATAATAAATAGCTTCAACTTTTTCTGATATCTTAAAAATATAAGACGATTGTGTGGAAAAATGTATAATACTAGATAAGACATCAGGGAAACTGCATGGAAAACAAAAACATAAAATTATTTCTGGATAAATTTCAACTTTATTTCTTCACTTGTTTATAATATTAAATGGTATTAAAAACAAAGATATTTCAATCAAACTATTACAATTATGTATAACCACAAAGTGTTTGCTACATGCAAAAATTTCATTAATTACCGCTATCGTAATATTTTTGTATGCAGGTACTTACTTGTCTGTACTTGTTTGTATATTTTTTAATTTTTACAAAACCTTTATCCTGACGGAGAAACCATTGGTTTTTGAACACCTCAATCTTTTTTGATTAAATAGTAGTTTTTACAGTTTTATTTTTTATATCAATTAAAATGCCACCACAAAGTGATTTTCTAATTATTGAGGAAGTATTTTGACTTTATTTGTTCCAAGAAAAAAATATTATTGCCAACTTGGTACCTCTCGACCAGTAAACCATACACTCCATCACTAGGTCTTGAAGATGGATATGCCTTTTAAGTAAAATTTTGTACTTATCGTAGTAGTTTCATAATAATTTATACCCATCTACTTATAATACTAAGGCTACTGGCAGCACTCCGAAGTATTAAGTACGCAAAAAGTAATTCCACTTGATTAAATTTGAGCTGAATATAAAAGGGTGATCAAATTATAGGAAATGTAAGATAGTAAAAAGTATCCATTTAGAAAAAACTAATAATTTAATTTTTATCAGAAACCCACCCCTTTCTAATAATTTAGGGGGTTGCGGCCATTAAAAAACCACGATTAATTTTACTCGGAAGAAATGCATTGTGTTTAATAAATTATTTCATACCCCAACGTAGAAAAGGGTTTGGTTGTGATCTTCGCTAATAAATTATTTTAATGCGCGCCATCTCCGAGCGGGTAGAGCAAGCACAGGGAGAAGGTGACATAAAAACAACCCTTATAATGCACTTATTGTAATTTATTGGTAAGCAGGTTTTCCACGAGAGAAGTAAGTTAATTTCAACGAGTATCTACTTCCCCATTAAGGCATTTCACTTGAAAAACTTTTCATCGCATTGTTGTTTTCTGCTAAACTCTGATATTAATTATAGTTTAGTCAAAACAAATAATGCAATAGAATTATTCTAGATACTGTAGAATAATAACAGTTTATGTAAAAAAGAAAGAAAAATACACATTTCTGTAGATTAGAAAATGTTAAAAAAGGTGAACTGTCTTCAAAATAATACTAATAAGTCGATTTAAAAAAAATAAATCTTAGACTAGCTAACTAACTTTTCAAAATCGAATAATATACGTTAATTATAAGGGAAGAATTGACCCTTTTTTCCAACAAGTACCAAAGCGATCTCTCAAAAAGTATTCTCAAACCTCGGATAAAATAATGTGCTACTACTACTACTAATCCGTTTACGTCAGAAATTGTGTATGTTGTCAGTCTTCGTTCCAAAAGCAACTAAATAGCTGATGAACAGATTTAGTTTTTTTTTACATTAGATCCGCATAAGAGGGCCTAAAGAAAAAATGCGTTAGAGCCTATGTCACTTTTGGGGATGCTGTGTGGAGGGTCCTTTTAGGGAAAGGAATGCGATAAAGTTCTAAGAAGGAAAAAGGTATGAGAGGTGGGTATCATCACGGGGTAAATGTATCCAGTAATGACGAACGTGTGAATCCATCCCTCCCACTAGGGTACAAGGTCGAGAGAGAGTCCGGTTAAAGTATCAAGTCACAAATTGTTACTCGCGATTTTAAACCAACTTTTTATTCAAAACTTTGTTTATCACTCTGGTTACTTAGAATTTAACTCTGCACTTTGGAGTTCATATTATGAAATCCATATAGTCAAATTGAATCCTATAATTTCTATACCCGCTATATCCGATTTTTTGACAAAATGATCTGAGTATGACATCTTGTTCACATTTTTGCGAGCAACAAGAGGAGCCTAAACTTGAGTTTCAAAACCCTCCTTATCGCGACCAAAAACCATGTTTAAACTGCGAGTGAGAAACCAAATCCGCTATATCATACAGAAAGTTACTATCAAAACCCGCTATATGGATTCAACGAATCACAAGCAGTTATTTTGCCAAAATACAATATGGCCGCCGCTCTGACGCCACGCTCGTGTGTCAAAATGATCTACGCGTGAGATTCTAAACCCGCCATGTCGGCTCAGTTGACTTTCAAAATCACGAAGTGAGTATCAAAATCCGCTATATCCATTTTATTTATCGAAATAACTTAATTATTGCTAGACATATATAGAAAAATACATGCTTTTCGAAATTTTATTACTCCAATTCATTATATAAAAAAATTGTAATGCATTTACTTATGTACGCTAGAGATGTGACAGTTTTTTTGCGGTTTTCTCCTTATCATTGCAAGTTGATATAGCGGGTATAGAAATTACACGACTCAATTGAAAGAGTACAACATACATTTCTGAGATTCATCGATTTAAAGTTAAGTATGCCATCAGAACTTATAAAATCTGATGATCTTCTAAAATTTTTTTAAACTAAAAAAACATCTGATAGGAGAATTGTAAACGACTTACTCTGTTTGCGCAAAATGATGCATTGATGCATAATTTCATTTTTCTAACCTGTTAGAAATGATAATATTCAAATAACCTAGCAGAAATACAAGAAGTTCAGTGCCATTGATATATTTTTTTTCTTACCATCTTGGACTCGTCCATACAGAGACTTCATAGCCTTGATAATAAAAAAAATATTCTGTGGATATTTTCAATTAAGTAATACTGACATACAAAGATAAAATTAATAAACCCTACCAACAAAGGTTAGTATTTTACATTGTACTATGTAATAATCTACCTTGAATTACATCAGATTTATTATTTTTTTGTTATTTTGTTATTATTATTTGATTTTATTATTGATGTTTCTAATTTATCTATGTTCGCTAATATTACTATTATATGTATATAACCTCTTGGGTGACCGGATGAATCATCACAACGATAATTCATCACATCTTTAAAAAGTTATATAAAGTCATGGAAAGTGATGAAACAAAAACTTTATTAGCTGGGTTAAGTAGGTTAGGTTAAAAAAAAATTTTTTTCATCGTTTCTAATGACTTTATATCATTTTTGAAAAGTTTGTTGAATTGTCACTGTGTTGAGTTATCATGGAACCAATATCCATATAAGGTTAAAATCCTTATTTTGAAACTAAGTGAAATTCTGAAGATAGAATTGTTCTACACGTATAATTGATTAATTTACGAATGTTTGTACGTTGAGTTGAAATAACGATTAAAATCTAGATAAATAACAGTAGTATGCTCTTTTTGGACTTATGTTCATCATAAATATTATGGTTTTCCCAGGAATAATATTTATTTTTGTCTGAGAATATTAAAAAAATATTAGTGGCGTTAAAAATCTCTAAAAATATTAAAACTCAATTAAAAAGGATGAATACAAAATAAAGGGAGATCTGATATAGACAATACAATGACAAATAATACAGACTAAACATCTTCCACATAACTGCACTAAAAACATTAAAATACATAATATTATTTATAAACGTAATATTCATAAAATTACATTTATTTTACAAATTAAATCATTAAAACGTCATCTTTGATCCATTAAAAAAAATTGTAAAAGAATTAAAAATATTTTAGCATTATTATTTAATATTAATAATATTTTTATTATCTTTTTTGGTAACGAATATGTACAATTATAT
Source organism: Hesperophylax consimilis (assembly GCF_061612785.1). NCBI lineage: Eukaryota > Metazoa > Arthropoda > Insecta > Trichoptera > Limnephilidae > Hesperophylax > Hesperophylax consimilis. Next base: position 18,416,307 of record NC_142857.1, read on the forward strand.
CCTTACTGGGATTAACATTCAGTATTATGGATAATATAATATAATTATAAATATATTGAATAGTGTTTTTTTCTGACATAATTATAAATATATCAAAAACATATCCTCCTACTATAAATTTAAAAATACGAAAAAAAAATATTTTTGAATCGACCCATAATACAAGATATTCCAACAAATCCAATTATACTATTACCCCAATAAAAACCTCAATGGCACAAAGACAATTTAATTTTCTTGCTCCAAAAATATTCAATAATTTAACGTTAGAAATAAAATCAATAGCCAAATACGACAGTTTCAGGACAGCGCTCGGGAATTTTTTGATGTGTGATTGTTATAGTGTTAGTAGCCTATTCCAAGTACTCAGATAGAGGTGTATATATTGTTTATATGCGTGAGGATGCGTCATATATAAAATATCATTTCTTGGTAGAATCAGAAACAAAGTAAATAAAGAAACATGCCAGATAATATACAATACAATTATATCACCACACTTTAATTACTGTTCAAGTATTCTATTTCTCTGCAATAAAGAGAAAATGAAAAAAATGCAAATACTGCAAAATAAAGCAATGCGAATAATACTTAAGCGCAACATATACACACGGATAAGAGACATGTTAAAGGAGCTGAATATTTTGACGGTGAAGCAAACTGTGTATTTGAATGTACTTATTTTTATACATAAAATTAACTTAGGGATGATGTCTAAGGAACTGAAAAGAAAAATAAATTACAATAACGAGATACACGGACACGGGACGAGAAATTCTAAGCAAATTAGATTGCCAACAAGAAAAAAACAAGCACCCAAAAATCTCTGATGTACCAGGCCGTTCAACTCTATAACAAAATCCCGAAGGAAATTGCTGTGATAGAAAATATTAATAAGTTCAAAAATGAATTAAGAAAATATGTCTATCTCAATTATTAATGTTTCTTTTTTTGTGACTTTAGTGAAATATTTAAAGAAAGATTATGTTTGCCAAACAATGTACATGTTTATATGTTTATAAAACTATTAGCACACACGAAGATGTGAGCTAACTTAAGATTAATAAATAAATAAATAAATATGGGTGTATGTATACATGTGTTGTTATATGTATATAGGTATGTTTGCTGCTATATACACATGTGTGCTTGCATGCACACATATTAAAAATTATACATATAATTATGTATGCGTCATTGATCCCTTCGACACCGGTGCGTAGTCGGGATACACGCCAAACGCGCGCCCAACATTTGTACACAGTTGACACTTGTCACATGAGAACGGGTCGCTTCTACGATTCATTCTTAAGTTCAACAGCTCGGCTGTGGAACGAACTGCCGGCCTCTGTGTTTCCTCCCTCCTACAACATGGGACTCTTCAAGACCCATGTTCACTCCTTCCTCTCCACAAAAAGACCCTCCACACAGCATCCCCAAAGATGACATAGGCCCTGAGGGAAATTATTTTCTTCAGGGCCTCCTGTGTGGAGTAAATATTAAAAAAAAAGTACATTTTTACAATCTAATGCTAATTTACTTCTTTCTCCTTTCTAATTTCTATCTTCTACTCTTTATTACAATTTTTCCAAAATTTTGGCTTCATCTATAGTTACCAATTTCATATGTTTACACTAGATTTCATATTTCATACAAAGTAATTACACTCAATTGGTCACCATAAAACAGGCAGCCGCCTAGTATGGTGATTCATTATATCTACTTTATGTAAATTTCAAAATAATTTAACATGTATTATATAAAAAATAAAAAAATAAAAAATATATTACAATGTGTTTTTTTGTTCAGTTCAGTAGTTCCGGTTTCATTCTGTTTTTGGTGTCAGTATATCATCTATTTCTGATCTCTCTATGTTTTATATCCAGGTTATTATTTTAAATTTAGATGTTAAAATATTGTCGTGAGTTTTGAATGAAAGTGGGATTTGTTTTAGAGTTTAGTACCATAGTACAGGAAGCTTTTTTGCCTTAGTGTTGTGTCTGCAGTTGCTTGTTGAATATGTTTTTGACCCTGAGATCTAGTGTTTCTAATAAGAACAGAAATAAAAAATGCCAATCCCCTTTGTTCTAGAAAATCAGTAATAAAACCCACAAGGGTTTCAAATTAATGATACATCCTATTTATTTTATAATAATAAAATTATCATTCAACATTTTAATATTTTATAATTTCCATCCCTTAGCATAAGAGGGGTGAACTTTCCAAATACGCATTTGAACCCCATCCACTAAGGGTTGTTCTAAAATTACACATTTTTATTAAGTCTAATTATTTATTATTCGCACAATGAAGGAACATTAAGTACAGGGCATCTGGTAATTAATGTGCCACTGTAACAATGGGAGCAAATTCCTAAGAGTAAACCCTTTTGCCACCACCCCATTGTTTTACGGGGGAAAGAATATTATTGTATGTGTATTTCCTTCTGCTTATTCGTAAAAACACAAATATTTTAATGGACACTGCGAAGGATTTAAAAGTACGCAATAAAATTTGAATAAAAACCAACCAAAAACTCTTCGGCATTTTTAAGTTACCTGTGAAAAACGTTCTCGGTTAACGAATAACCTGTTAATATTGCCGTCAATACACGATTTTTCAGCATTAAAAAAATATTAAAAATATATATTACTTGTGCAATGATGGAGGATTTGACTGAACCCACGACATCTGCACTGAGAAAAAATACTGATAAAAAAATTGATATAAAAACTAATTAGGTAACAGATTACAGGCCATTAACGAATGAATTAATCGGTTTCCTGATAAACTTTTAGTAAAATACCAATGAACTGTCACGATGTCGGAAAACTTGTTCATAAAAATACTAAAATTTTCGTATTTCGTCTATAAATATTATCAAGACAAACACAGGTGCATGAAATAAAAGTTTGTCGAGAAACAGCCTGTAATCCCGTTTTAACCGGATAATCAACAATTGTATGTGATTCTAATTTTTTAAAATAACAATACTAATTTTTCTCCGTGTGGGTGGTAACCATTGGTTTGATTCCCAATTAAAATTATGTGGATAGCAATTTGGTATTGAAACTACTTTTAATTTAAAAAATTAACATTTTGAATGATTTGAAACAACTTCTGCTTTTTAGAAAATTTAGCTCTCTGATCTTAAGAGCAAACAGTTTTTTCTTAAATATATTAATTCTATTGACTGATGTCAGGCTTTTGGGAAGTAGGTTGTATTTCTGTACACCCTCGTGGCGTATGTTTCTTCAACTGCTTTTAGACTTTGCTGAATGTGTGTATAGTTTATTATGTTGTCTTGTGTAGTGTTCATATACCTACTTGTGATGTTTTTATAAATGTTGTGTTCTTGTGTTCAAATCTATTTTGGATGTTGTAGATTAATAAGTATATGCTATATTCGTACAGTTTTCTGATTTTCAGTAATTTCATTTATTGGTATACTTTTTTAGTGTGGGTATCTGGGTTATAATGAAACAGTTTTTTATAACTTTATTTTGTATTATTTGTAGATCGTTTAAATATGTAATGTATGTGTTTACCCATATTTCAATTTAATCATTTAAACAGTGCTGAAAGTAATTATTTCATACAATTAAGGGTCAACATACGTTAACAATCACGGGATATTATGTTAGTAAATAAATCTTCCTTGAAAAAGAAAACGAATCTGACTAAGATTTACTCTAAAAAAACAGAATATGCACATTACAATTTTCTGGAAGAAAATATAACATTATAGAAAGATATTTTATTGCTTGTCTGTATTTTTGAATTTCGTCAAGGAGAAGTAATTTTCTGTTCAAACAAAATATTGTACGTAGGTTCTTTTTCGCTGGTCTGAATTCTTGATGTAATATAATCAGTTTAAATTTTTTAACATGGCAAATAAAATCAAAATAAATCCTATTTTGATTTGAGATTTTCACGGCCAAAAGTATTATAGTGATTTTGTTTGGGTATTACGCTGTACTGCGTACTTACTTCTTAAGCCAACGTTTCGGACAGCATTACAGTGCCCATAATCAGGGCAGATGGGTAAAGGTTTTTAAAATTTATTTTCTAGATTTTAATTTGCCATAAAGTGGTGAATTTAATGTTACTGTTCTTCATACAAATAAAATGGCGACATTAGACTCACGGTTTTTACCTCACATGGGTGTTTGAAATTTTACCTGGTTATTATAGACTTAGATTCCTTGTTTTAATCGGTAGGAAAAGAAAGGTTGCTTAAAAACCCTTCTAAAATTGCATGTTGATAATGTGTAAAGATTGTGATGAATTGTGTGCTTATAATATAATAATATTTGGATGATTTGTATAGCGCCGTTTTGGTGCAAAATCATCTTAACCCTAGAATGCTAAACATCGCCTGTGAGGCGAAGCAATTTTTTTTTGGAGTGATATCTCCTGATCGCTCACTCGTATCAAAGCATGCGCTCGCGCCAACTCAGTTGAGTGTTGTACGAGCTAGCGCACAGACGTTTTTTGGATTTGCTCGGCTGCGTTGTTGAGATACAGACACGTGTGGCGCCTGTGAGGCGAAGTTTAGCATTAAAGGTAATTTTTTTGTACATATATGTTTGTGGTTTTTTTTTTGATTTTTTGCTAAAAATTAAAGTTTGAGTATAATTTTTATAGTTTTATGAAATGGCAACGTCTGAAGCGCAGCTACTTAAATGGCTGGAGGAAATATCGGTAGATGGAAGTGAAGAGGACGACGATTTAGGAGCGGATTTTGATTCAGATGACAGTGTGGATGACCCCAATTACGTCACTGAGTTAGACGATGACTTGCAGAATATTCATGTATCAAATCAAATTCATGTCGATGTACAATCCACACCGACTCATGTTCAGGAAGCTTTAGCCACGGCGCAAAATAGGGAGCAGCCGGCTTGTGAGAATCGGATAATTACGCCATCGGCATCGATTATGAGGGGAAAGAACAAATATATTTGGTCCTCAGAACCTTCTTCGTCACAACAAAAATCGAACAGAACTCCTTCGAGAAACATAGTCCATATTGTGCCAGGCCCAAAAGAAGGCGCCAAGGGCATTGTTGATCCCATGAAATGTTTTGAACTGTTTTTTACTTCGGAGTTGATGGACGAAGTACTTTTGCGGACTAATGAATATATTATACAAACAGCTACCAAGTATAAAATTCAGAATACTACTACATCACAGGTCAGAATAGAAGAGCTTCGTGCGCTTCTTGGCATATTTATCTTGAGCGGAGCGTTGAAAAATAATCACTTGACAACAAATGAGCTGTTTGATCCTACGATTTGTGGATCCCAAAATTTAGCTGCAATGAGCTGTGAACGGTTTAAGTTCCTTGTAAAGTGTCTGCGTTTCGATGATCGTAACACTCGAGACGACAGAAAAAAAACTGATAAGTTTGCGCCTATCCGAAATATTTGGGAAATTTTTATCAAGCAATGTAGAGATCTGTATAAACCAAGCTCATACGTGACAATAGATGAACAACTTTTGGCATTCAGGGGACGATGTCCATTCCGTATGTATATTCCTAATAAGCCGGCCAAATACGGAATAAAGATTGTTTTAGTGTGCGATGTTAGATCAAAATATATGTTTGATGCCTCAACGTATTTGGGAAAAAACCTCGGTACAGCTATAAACGAACCATTAGGCTCTTACTATTGTAAGCTGCTTACAAAGACTATACATGGCACAAATCGTAATTTAACTGCCGATAACTGGTTTACTTCTATACCGCTAGCTGAGCAATTGCTTCGACCACCATACAACCTTACTCTTATTGGAACAATTCGAAATAATAAGCAAGAAATTCCACCAGAGTTCAAACATAATTCATCACGCCCTGTTGGGACATCTCTTTTTGGATTCCACGAAAAGCTCACTCTTGTTAGCTACAAGCCAAAACCTCAAAAGACCGTTCTTTTGCTCTCTACGATGGACGACAAGCCTTCTGTTGACTCCGTTTCCGGTAAGCCGACAATAATTCATTCTTATAACGAAACAAAAGGTGCTGTGGATACTTTTGACCAGATGTGTGGTCACTCAAGCTGTAGCCGTAAAACTAGGCGTTGGCCACTTTGCATGTTCTATGGAATGTTGAATATGGCTCTACTCAATAGCTTTGTAATTTATGTATCCAATTGCGAAGCTTTGAAAATAAAGCCAATGTCAAGAAGAGAATTTCTCAAGATATTAAGCAAGAACCTATGCAGCGACTGGTGCGCCATCCGTTTGGAAGAAAGGCCACGTATGCAGAAAAGAGTCCGTTCTGCAATTCATGACGTGGTTGGTCATAATACTGACACTGATTCAGATGAACCATGCATAAAAAAGGGAAAAAGATCAATGTGTGACTTCTGCCCCCCGAAATTGAGGCGTATGAGTATTTATTTCTGCGCAAAATGCAAGTTAACATACTGCTTAGAACACCGGTCTCCAAACTGTTGCAAATGCGACAAAAAAAAGTAGGTGGAAAAAACCGAAACTTTATTTTGGTCTCAATGAATATTTTTAAGTTGTAAGCTGTGAAATATATTTTTATAGACTTAGTACATCTCAGGTCTATAAGACCCAGAAGTTTTTTTTTTATTTCCAATTGTGAATTTTTTTGATTTTTTTTTTTTTGTAAAAGATCTCTGTATACCACGAAACAAAATATATGATCTTAAAATAAGCTTTTAATATATTTAATGTATTTAAAAAATGAATTGTGTTATTTTTTTTTTGTTACCCAATATGTAATAAAAGTGTTTTTGTTTTTGTTTTAATATGTTGTATTTTTTTTAAGTAAAATATGTTTTTTTTTTATAAAAGTCGCCTCACAGGCGAAGTTTAGCATTAATGGGCTAAAAAATATGTTTAGTATTCTAGGGTTAAGGACGCTGTATGTAGATGTGATACCGTGTCGCCAACTCCAATCCTCTACGATCTGCAATACATTATAATTTAATATGGTTTATTTCCCGTCAAATATCAGATACCAGGAACTATTGATATAAGCCCCGTCTTTTTTGATATTTATGGGATTTCAATTGCCTCAGTAATTTATGCCTACAACCAAAATTAATATTTTTTACAACATATTCATTTTTTAGAAAAAACCGCCATCGCTCGAAGCTTTATTAAGTTCCTCATTTGGTAATGCGCATCATTTATATTTGAAAAAAAAACTTTAACTTTTATTAGTGTAATCGAACAAACAAAGTCATATATGTAGATTGCCCTCTAGGGCTGCCCGCTGTCCAATCCAACACTTAAACTAAATAACGTCGCACTCAAACATGCTGTAATGTAGAACTATTAATGAATTCACGTCTTTCCCTGCCAAGTCCCATCGAAACATCCTTGATTGGAGTACAAGCCGAGTGGTCAATGGAATTTGTGTAGTGTGAAATTCGGCTAGAATTAATGGGGTGGGACGGGTCTCTCGGACACCCCCCAACCCTCCGCCCTGGGGGTTGTTTAGTACACCCAAAGTGTCCACCCTTGGCGCAGGGGAGGATTGGTGATTACTGGAATTGCCTAATGCATGTAGACCGGTCGTTGGCTGAGTTGACATCGCGTTTGGGTCCCACCCAGGTGAAGCATGTTCAATTCCTCGACTGGCTAAGTCCTCCATCACAACACAAGCAATTTCCGCTAACTGTGGTTGTTGTAGGAGATTTTCACATATTGTCAGGTTATTCGTAACCCGGGAATGTTTGTCTCTCTTTTTAAAAAATTAAATAAATAAAAAATTACAAATTATAAATGTACGCCAAATAAATTATTAGAACAAAAATAACTATCAACGGCGTTATTCTCAACTTTTGGTAGATCAATTGAATCAATAACTCCGATAAGTGTAATCTTGTACATATTATGAAAAACGAGGAAATTTATGTTTGGATCGAATGTAAACAAAACAAACCAATGTATTTTACAACTTTATTTTGTAACAAAAGAAATAAAACATTAAGAAAACATAACCTTATTTAAATTTATATCACGAAAATATGTGATAGATTTATTTGTAGGAACATTTAAAAAAATAATACATGTAGGAAGGTTGTAGAAAGACAAAGGTATACCTATTCAAAATACATACCATAAATAGATATAACTATTTACACTTGGACTGTCATATACACAGGGAGAAAAAGTACTGAAACAAAATATTTCTAATTTAATAAGAATCTTTTAGAATTATTCGTAATCCTGTAAAAAACGGTACTGCACTCCCACAACGATGGAATTGATAGGTTTCAATGTAAACTTTCAGTAAAAAAGGTATATATTATTGCGACGTCGGAACACGTGCTCATAAAAATCGTTATATTTTCGCATTTGGTCACTATACATTATAACACGCATTTCGTTATATTCGTATGGTACTAAAATTCATTCGAAAACGGCTTGCTGTCCCGTTTTTAACAAGAATTTAATAAATCGGCAATACTCATTTCTCTCTACGTAAGACCTCGTCCGGCGACGTAATTGCGAGCTACAAGCATGTTTAAAATCTATAACCTTAATGGTAGAAGAATACTAGCATATCTAGCTTATGATTATCATTCTCACCCACATGTTATAACCTCCTAATTCATTAGTTCATAAAGAAAGGTATGTTCAATGATGTGTACTTATTTTTTTTGATTACTGCGTGACCACTTTACGAAAACATTGTCGAACTTTTGATAACCATCAACGAAATAATAATTTTTGAAAATAAAATATCTTTGTATACACCACTATTTAATCAAGATAATCGACATATTTCAAAATCAATTGTTTTTTCATCAGTATAAACTTATAATGAAAATTAATCAATACAAGAATAGACAAACAAGTATAGACACATAAGTACATGTGGACAAAATTTTTAAAATGAACCGTGATTAATTAGTTACTATAATAAAAAAAAAAACAATAATTTAAAATAATTATTTATTGCATTTACGTCAACATACATAAACAACTTTTATAAATTAACACATAAGAATCAAGGAGTACCCAAGATGTCTAAATAACAAAAATATAAATAAAAATAATTTATGAATTATATGGTATTATTGAGAAAATTAATTGAAGAGACAGCAATTTTTTTTTTCATAGTATATATCTAATTGGTTCTTTTTCTAAATTGTCAAATGTATCTTATTGTAAACCCAATTAAGCAATGCCAGGCACTGTTAATAAAAACCAAGCTTTAAAAAGTTACTTTAAAAAACAGATGTCTGCTGATAAGCTCCCAATGAATTATTTAGTAAAAATTATTCATTGGCAGCTTATTATTTAGTAAAAAACAGATTATAATCAATTCAGGGAAGTACATTACTAAACGACTGTTTGGTTTAGGAGAAGGGTAATTTTTATAATGCATATCGAAGGGATTTAGTTTTAACTGAAACACCAAACCAATGTAATATACCTATTTTGAAAAAGAGTGGTCACTTTTTATTAAGCTATTTGTAAAAAAGTTCACCCCTGCCCGCCCTTCTTCCCATGGTGAGAGGGTTGGGGGGTTGCAGAAAGTGACCGGACATTCGAGAGGCCCTAATGGGAAAACTTGTCGTATGGTCAATGCCCGCCATCGCGGATAAGTAATTATTGTTATTCCGGCTCGATTGTGCGCTTAAAGGTACTACTCTGATGCCTGCTATTGAAATAATACTAATGATTGTTTAAAACACTGTGGAAAAGCTTCGGTAGCACTAAAAAATAAGCTTCAATGTTGTTTGGCTTTAAATCTATGCAGCATGTATTGCTAAAATAAAGTTGATTTATTTATTTTGCATTAGTTTCTATATAATTTCATTTTACTGTCACATGTTTTAAAAATATTGTTTAATATTTAGTTTATCAGTTTATTTATTTATTTTACGCCTATTAAGGCTTTTACATACATATCTAACAATATTTAAGAAATTATACTCGAAAATAGTGCCACAAAATGACTATTAAAAAAACACATGTATAAAAAAATATTATTGAATTTGATCCACACAGTATGTAGTTACAAAATATAAATATAAAATATTCAAAATAATTTTTTTGTTTCAGCAAACAAAATACTGTTAACGTGCAAAATACTGTAATACTGTCAAATTAAATAGCTTTATTAAAAAAATTCCCCTACTCGATGAAAAAAACTTCAATAAGGTATGCTTATATAAAGAAATTGATGTACTAAATATATCAACAACATCGGAGTATTTGTTTACTAGCTGTTGAATCCGTCGCATAGGAGTGTGATATTGGGACGTTAATATGGAATTGCTACAATAATATGTAGGTACTGTCTTGTAACCGACCTGCTTGGAGTATGAAAAGAGATTACATATTATAATAAATCAGGGGTATCAAACATTGAATTAATGATTTTATACAAACAGGTTAAATCGGAAATGATTCTACGATCAGATAATTCTATTAAATTTAATGAACAAAGTACGTTATCGTAATTTAGGTTTTCTCTGGGAATGCCCATTTATGATACTGTTATGTCATGCTTTAAATTTTTATCTATGGTTTTCGAAAGCTCACTTCTGTTCTTAAAATCCATGTAAAAGCCCGGCTGGGCGGAAAACGAAATAAAATTATCTAAAATTATTAAAATATTTTAAATAACCGTGGCAAATTCCATAAAGGTTTTTAGGTGTACTTAGGTGCACCTAAAAACCCTACAATTCACATTGCATGTAAGATAGCGATTTCTCAGCAGTTTGAAAATCTGTAATATTACTATATTGTCGATAATAATCAAGTAACAGAAATAAGTGAGTAACCAACCGGTGGCCACCATTGCATTTTTTTCGTAAATATTTGAACACTGTCGACGAGAAAAATATATTTACTAGTTTAAGAACGCATTATACTGCCGTGGTAAATAGAAACGCAGTATCATTGTGATTTTAGTCACTGCGGTACAGGGTTCTGGATCGGTGGACCCTGGCATAGCGTAATGAAAATTGTACAGCTTTATCCGCTGTAGGTAACGAATACTATTTGAAAGATAATTTTATGACAGTTTTACGAGGTTTAAAAAAAACAGTAAATTGATCAAATTATCTGTTGCATGGCTGAAATATTTAGTTATTAGAACACCTTTGAATTGTGCACGTAAACATGAATTTTTTTGAATTTACACTCTTCGTTTGTAGGTCTTTATAAAAATATCTTTGTCAATAGATACTCATTTGTCCCGCAATGTCTTGTCCCAGCAGAGTTAAACCACCCTATTCAAAGGTCCAGCGATAAGCATGGGCGTAGTTAGGTTCAATTTTAGTACCAGTTCAATATTCCCACGACCCTGCCACCCCCCAAATAACCTCGAATACCCCCAAATAACCTCGAATATCCCCAAATGCCAAAGGAGCGCCCGACCACAAATAGGGGTACACTTTAAAACTCGCGCTGGACACCGCAAGGGTCCGAAGCCCGTTTTGGATAATGCGTGGTCTCCGTTGGTGATTCGTAAAAGTAAACGAGGGTAGTAGCGGGATTAGTGGACTTAAATATAGAATTATTGGCTTTATGTCTTGTTCGAAGATAGTTACTTTAATTGAACGGGGGAAGTTCATTATGCGCATTTTTATATCCTCGGTGAAAAATGGTCCCAGACTTGTTCTTCAGTTTTAAAACTGAACAAAAAAAAAACTAAATTTTAAGGGGCGTGAAGATTCTACATAAATTTTATATTGCACGGAGGTATATAATCTCAACCTTGTTGAATAAATATAGTAAAGATGCATCACTGACACAATGCGCATGATTTCATTGAACTAGGTCCGGTGGACACACTTTAGTGGCCCGTTTAAGTGAATATTATTTGAATGGCCATCGTTTACATGATCGGTGCTACATTTTTTGTTCGAATGTAAAACAGTGGATATACATAGGGACCATTTCACTGCCTGCAAAATTAGTAATATTTTGTTTTGTTTTTATTTGTGGTCTTGTTTAAGCTCCGCATAACCATTGTATAACGATTTATTACAAGTTTCTCGTTGACTCCTTAACTTAATTTTTAAAGATAATATCTATGCATTTGTAACGAAACATTAATTATATGAAATTCCCTCGATAGAAAAAAATCGCAAAGCCCCGGAAATTATTTGAAACTCGTTTTGTTCTTTTATTTAATACGTTATAGACATTCAAAAATTCAACAACGTTTGCTAACGCACCTGTTTGGTATGAACTCTTACTAATAATTGCGGGATTGTACATACATTAAAATACACTATGGGATTCCTTCACAGAATGGCCTATGATCACATTTTTATGTGATTTCTACACTAATCCATAATGATCGTCAGGTTAGATTTCTTCATCTCTTGCAATAGGGATTGTTTTGAGGAAAAAATGAACCTCCAAATCGGCAACTTAGGACAGTGACAATTCAACACACTTTCAAAAATTGACAAAAAAGACCTACAAACCTCACCTATTTAACCTAGTTTTTTTTATCACTGTTCATGACTTTATATCATTTTTCAAGAGTGTGTTGTAATGTTTTGAATTGTCACTAATTGTCGTTACCGCCAAATCTTAAATAAAACACTGCTGACGAACATTTTCATGTAAAATTTTATTTACGATTTAGGCCACAATACCCAACCAAACTGATTTATCTTTTTTTAAATCAAAAGATATGTATGCATAGCAAATATCTAATACTGCTCAGAAATATTTAATTTAATTTTGTTTCATATTTATTATATAATATAGGCAATTACAGAAATACTTTACTTTATTTTTAACGTGTGTTAAAATGGCAGACAAACTAACAATAAGAAAAGCATGTATTGTTTTTGAAAATTATTAATTTTATGAAGAACTTATTTTCCACACTATGTATTGAGGTTAGTCTTTTGAACGCTAGATGGCAGCGCTCACGCCAAACTTGGATGAATATCGTGTTTTTTCATAAATAAAACAATTGTGAGAAATTGTTATATTATTGACTGAAAAACTTCAAGAAAATGGAAAATAAATATACTTTAATTTTAGCATTCGGTGAATATTACATTCCCTGCCGACAAATATATTTATTCGGACAAGTTAGTAAATATTTAATAACAGTGGCTATTGACAGTTTAGGTACGTGCTAGAAGGTTTATAAGAATCATAAATACTTAGGTACTTCTAAATTTAAATATTTTTCTAAAAGCAAATCTATTTAATAACAGGTACGGGAGGCGGGTACCTAATTTCTAATCAGTTCATTTTGATGAATTTCGGAAAACCTTTTTATAAAAACCACACTGTGAATTTAAAAAAAATAATTAAATCAGCAGGTATTTAAAAACCACATTTTTTGCATTATATTCACCCAGAATCAGTCGGGGTCTATGTCATCTTTGAGGATGTTGTGTGGAGCGTCTTTAAAGAAAGAAAGGAGGGGAAGTTCTGTTAAGAAAAGGGGTATGAGGAGTAGGTAGGAATCTGGAGGTCAGTGTGTCCAGGAGTGACGTATGAAACCATCCCACTGCAGTGTAAGGCACTAGGTCTAGAGAGTCCGGCTGGAGAGGTAAACGGGTCTCCCCAACCGCCGACATGATAACTCGCACAAAATGACAATTCATAAAACATACCTTTAAAAGATATATTTATAATTTAAAGTCATGTAAATTGTAAAGCATTGAAACCAAAACAATTTTTAAAATTTTTTATTTTTTATTTCTGATAAAAGATAATTAAATTTTCACTTATTTAACTACAAATAGCTAATGTAAATATATATTTTTAATTACATTACAATTAAATACATAACATATATTATTCACTTTCAGTGTTTTGCTGATTGAGCATAAAGACGAAGAATTATTTTTTACATGTACCTACACTTTTTTCATTTTTAATGTTGTCTAGAAGGCTATTATATATGTTGCTCCCGTCGAAACCAATGTATTACTTACCACAATGAGTATGTATGGTGTTTAAATGTATGTTATGGTGTTGCTGTGTAAAGTGTGTGTGTGTACTTGGGACGTTTGAATGAACGTATTTGTATGTATGAGTTTATTATTTATTTTGTATATAAAAAGACATGTATTATATTCATTAAGTTTTCTCAATGTTAACAGTTTTGTTTCCAAATATAATTTTACTGTGGATATTCTGGGTTTGAAGTGAAATAGCTTTTTACTTACTTTGTTTTAAAAAAGTTAAATATATTTTTTAATTAAATAGTTTATATAGGTAAGGTTTACAGGTTAGTTTTTTTTTTCATCGCTATTAATGACTTTAAATCACTTTTTAAAGGTGTGTTTAATTGTCATTTTGTTGAGTTATAATGGAACCCTCTCAACCAGCCTCTTCCGATCCGTCCAGTAACGCTGCTGTTGAGCAGACGTTTCCGCTACCAAGACCTGGACAAACCTCTGCTAAGTCACCAAATGGAATTCAACGAACATATTTTTAACGTACAAAACGTAATAAACTAGAGCAAATACAACTCTGTTGAAAAATGTCTGTCAAAAAATGTTTTCGAGAGTAACGTACTCCCCATACGTAATAGGCTGTAATAATTAATGCTGGCTGGATGAATTCTAGAACACAGAATTCAATACACCTATTAACCACAATTACCCTACTAGACAGAGAAGTACAAATTTTTATATTTAATAAATCACAAAATGTGTACGGAGATAGAACAAAGAGGCATACAATCCCTGAAATAATTAACGCATTACCTGAAGACATAAAAAGAGAGACATCTATCTCTAAAATAAAATTAAAAAAACAAAAATCCGGTCTTTCTACCTCCGTGGAACATGAAAACGTATACCTAAGTATAAATGAATGTTTAATACCTAATATGCATTATGTAAAAAGACGTACCTTACCTATAAGATGGACGTCGTAGAAATCAAACCTGGTTTTAGTATACTGCAAAAAAATTTTGAATGTATCACGTAAAAAAAATATATTAATATAAAATAAGTTAATTGTTAGAAAAAAAAATTATTAATGATTATGATGATAACCTTTGAATATTGAAAAATTGTAAAAATAAGAGATTTCTTACAATCAAACTGAATACCACTCAGTTTTGTAAGACACTATGTAAAATACAAATGTAAAAACAACTGAATAAATAAATCATTTGAAAAAATAATATATATAAATAAATAACATATTTCTTAAAGAAAAGAACGAACAAATAATATTTTTTTGCGTTAATTCATGGTTTATTGACATTACTTGTACGCGATCTTTCTAAAATAACAAAAAAACCTCATGAAATCATAATGGCGATCATAATGGCGATCAAAATGACGATGTTAAAATGGTCCAATACATAAAAGGTTGTTTTACCATTACAGCATGGTGGCACGGGGAATAAATACAGCTAAATCGCTCATAAGTTTCACGGCGGGTCGGGTTCGATTTCCCCATAGCACGCTTTGTCACCATAGCCAGCCATCTTCTTGTTTTATGACTTTTCAGTCCATTTTTCGCGAACTCTATTTACTTCAAACTGTTTACAGGGTGTGTTTAGAGATAATAAAAAAGGAAAAAAATAGTTTGTTATTGTAATATTGACATGTTGAGAGGTTCAAGTAAAGTTCATGGAAGAAGATGTCAATAAGAAATGTCAAGATAAAGTCACTTAAAATTTTATAAAGTAATTTTTTTGTTGAATTATTTTAAGAAAAACAGTAATATAGAAGAGGAAAATAGAAATATTTACACCGAACGATTTTTAAAAATTATTATTCTTATGTACGCGTGTCTACATAATGGCTAAATCAGATTTTCAAAAAACAATGTATTTACCCGCTGTATATAAAAAGTGAAATAACTAGGTAGGTACAGGCATGTAAAATATCAATTATTATCATTTTAATTTAATTCTAATTCGCTTTCATAATGTTTTCCAATGTATTACTTTAAGAATTTTTGTAAGTACTTATTCTGTAATTATTGCATATTGATGTTTACACATCATAGGAGCATTTTGTTGTTTAGAAAAAGGCAATATAGCATATTGAGTAAAAATAAAATAAAACGCACTGCGCACGATTTTGAAAATTTGTTACGTTCGTTTGAAATATTAGAAAGTTTACGAAAGTAGTTACCTGTAGTAATATGTAGGTAATTACTTTTGTATATAGCTTTTGTATATCAGGTCTACAATGTACCTAGAAAAACGTATGACATTGCTTAAAGTTAAGAGAAAGCTACAAGCCAAACATGTGCATATTCTTGGTATACCTTATATTGTAGGTAATAGGCATTAAAATCGCTTGATAAATAGAGTCTAGAAACGTTCGATTTCAAGCACAAAACTGGTTTTATTTATTTTGTAAATAA
Organism: Hesperophylax consimilis; assembly: GCF_061612785.1. Classification (NCBI taxonomy): domain Eukaryota; kingdom Metazoa; phylum Arthropoda; class Insecta; order Trichoptera; family Limnephilidae; genus Hesperophylax; species Hesperophylax consimilis. The sequence goes on from NC_142857.1 coordinate 18,432,624, forward strand.
TTTTATAAGAAAGCAAAAAAGTTAATCAAGTGAAACTGTCACAAATAATCTTAGGTAAAATACTGTATTTTTTAATAGTTGTTTCCTTTATGCGTTCATACATTTCTATTGAAAAAAAAATTTTTTTTAGTAGCTTACATTAATATTTTTTATTGAGTATTTTTTTTATTTGCTCAAGCGAAACGAAAATCTTCAGTTTATCTGAAACATATTTTTGGTATTCATAATGTACACCAATTCGTTACGAAGATCAATCAAAATCGTGATTTGTGCATTAAGCTTCGCCTTAATGCATCAATATCTTATTTACACATATCTTCTTGATATTCAGGTATAGTTAGCTTGTAGGTACCTACCATTATCTTATTGCATGTGTATCGTTTCTCAGTTCGTGTTATATGCTGTGTTATTATTTGGATGGGTAAGTAAACAAATGAATGTTCATAAAACTCATAAATAAAAATAATTAAATATGTTAGTCGTGCACTGGGATCACTGAATATCTCCCGTGTTAAGTTATCTTATTTGGAATCTAGACGCATATTAATTAAGCAAATAATAGAATTAAAGTGATGTGGGAGACTGTGTTAATGTAAATGAAGCAAAAAATTAATGAAATTATAGTGATATAGGAAATAAATTTTTTTAAATTGCTTTCTGGGCGTGCTTGTGTTGATATTCCAGCAGAAATTAATTATTTTAAGAAAAACGTATTTAAAAAAAGGCATTTAAGGGAAGATTGTAACTGTAAAGTATCGGTTGTGCGGTAATAAGTAAATATTAAAAGTAATAATTTTGGTTGTGATTCCTTCTGTAATGACAGTTTAATGAACTCTAGAACTTTTGCTTTGAAATTAAGCTACATTTAAAAAAATCGGAAGTGTTTGTTTGGAGAATAATTTGAATTTCAATTTTCAATATAGGAACTGATTTGTCCGGAATTCATACTAACCCCATTGATTTTTCTATTTAGATGAGATATGAAGCGAAAAAAATGACCTACAATAATTAATCCATTTTGACCACCAATGCTCTAACGCTGAACGACCGGAAACTACCGAATTAGGTCTCTGCACACTAATACTCACATGCTAATATTAGAACACGTTTCGATAAGGTATTAATACGCAATAGCGCCTCTACTTATATTATACTTTTACACAAATTTTCTTACGTATAAAGTGATCTCTGCATGGTTGCTTTTAGGACAAATAAACCTGTGCATATCCTATTCATATTGCAGCAAAAAATTACAAATATTCAGGAAATTAACTTTGCGGAAAGTCGTTAGTAAAAAAACACAAATTATTTTTTCACAGTTGTTTGTTTGTCCCATTGACACATCCTGTGCATTTCCTATATAATTCATGAATATCCAAGAAAATTCAGGAAAATTCATGGAGATTCAGGAATTGTAGAGCCACCCCCGCGAGGAGCTATCGCGCGGCAAGCCTCCCTAGGGGGTGTTTAGGCGGGCAAATGGGGCAGATATCAGCCAAGTTGGGAACTGTCGCAAGTCGCGGAGACGCAGACGTATGCATACAATATCGTTAGGACTCTATCGCTTTGTCGCAGGAGCTACGAGCGATTGTGTATTATTCCGAATTTTTGAAGTTGGTCGGAATAGACATCAATCATTGCGGTGCTTTAGAATTGCGGATAATAAAGTGGCTTTGTGATTTTGTCTTCAAATGTCCTTATTTAGAATGGTGTAGAAATAACTATATTCTTTGTAAATCCCTCCTTATTTGTATACGGCCCTTTTTATATAATAATTAATATTCTTCCAAAAGTCGTAAAGGAAGCCACAAGTTTTGTCACTTTTCGTAGGTAAACAACAGCGCCATCTATTGGACATACATGTTTTTTTTTAATAACAGCTTAATCTGTTGGACGTAAAAGCAACTCCCACTATTGTTCCTCTATCTGCGCAGACAAACTGAGCCACAGCAACGCGTACCGATGTACAGCTAGTAGAAAAAAAAAATTAAATTTAGATGGATGAATTTGACAATAATTTGAACTCGGCAAACAGTTCGAACTATCAGTGCGAACTATTTCTTAGCAGTTTTTAAATTATTGTTGACATTTTATACTTTTTTATAATATTATTGTTGATTAGGAGGAAATTGGCAGATTAGATACTTTTAGTTACTTATTCATATTGAACTGTTTTATGTTACTTACATATTGTTGTAACTATAATACTATATTTTCATCGCATTGTTGTAACTATTATACTATATTTTCATCGCATTTTTTCATAAAAAGATGAACTTTATTTTTATTTTTTATAGTGAATACCTCACAAGAGTCCCAACTGCTCCCGTCTGGAGCCAGTGAGACTATGGCATCCCCGATTGGGGGATGTTGTGAGGCTGAAGGTAAGCGGGAAGGGAAAGAGGAAGGTGGGGAAGTACCTGGCTATTCAGATCTAGTCACTAAACACGGCTAAAGCCATTTGGAGCAACGTTTCAATTCTGAATGGTGGTCTTACACCAGGGCGATACTGGTAGTATCTTCCACTCTGGAACGTGCCGCAAATATACTATATATTATTTTAATTAATTAATTGTGAAATAACACAAATTAATCAAATAAAATTTATTTGAACTGCATTACATGTAAAAGCCTTTTGGACATTTTAAATAGAATAAATTAAAAATTCAAATGGTGTGTGTACTTACCAAAATTATTTTTAGTTGTTTAATATCGATTTGTAAAACAACTAAAAATAATTTACCTTAATTTCCTAGATTGTGTTTTGTATTTTTGTGTCTATATATAATTTTGTGTTACTTAAGCATACAAATGAAATGTATTGTACCGATAATTCAAACCAATATATCGTATTTATATGCATTTCTTGAAAGAATTGAGTTTTTTTACGGACAAAACTGTTTATTCATATTTGTATTGTGTATGTATGGGCGCAAACAAATAATTTGTCTTAATATTGTAAATAAATACCTTAATAAAATAAATTAATTAACCCCATATTTGAAAACGTAGAATGTAACAAGCGATGCGTTTAACCTTAAGTGCCAAACCTCGTAATGTTTATTATTCCTATTTGACGGCTCGTAACGCTCATGCAAACTCTGGCGGAATAAAAAGGTACTATACAACACGGCTACCATATTGACTAGATAGGGATTAAGCATACAAATTTACAGACAGATGAAATGCGAAGCGGTCAAGTTAAAACAGGACTTCACTACCCTCAGTCAAATATCCGTGTCCTTGTTAAATCTACTCGGCTTCATCATATTTTTTGACTGACAACCATAACACAACAGATCTGTCGAAGAATTTATACATAAAATGCAAAAATCAGTCATTTTAAATACATGTAGGATTACGAAAGATTTTTTAAATATTTATATTGAGGGATCAGTAGGATTTATAGGTCCAATTAGAAGTTCTACCGAGCCGAACCCTCTGATATGAAAATATCTGGAGTCGGTGAATTATTTTCCCTTTCGATCTCTGGTGATTTGACGTGTTTTTTTTGTATTATTTTGTATTTATTATGCTTATATAATGAAATTGCATAGTTTGGATTGACTAGATGATCATTTGTGGAAAAGTGTGTGGAAGGTTTTAGTTTTTCCTTTGGGGAAGATTTAACCCGGACATAAAGTCGGAGAAAAATTCCTATAACTCACTACCAACGCGTTTTTATTTATCTATGCAGTTGTGAAAGTGCATGATGATGCATGTTGCTAATTTAAGTTTCTACCATATTTTTGTAATGTTTAACTAACGAATGTAAGTACTTTTATTTTACCATATTATTATTTTTTCGGCGCGTATTATGGTTATAAAAGCTATACGGGCGTTCAATGAAAAGATGAGAATTTATGTTAAATCAGCACTCAAAGATTTGTTATTTTACAGCATTATTACTGCTCATATTTGTTTGTTCGAAATCTGCATAATATTTCCCATAGTCGAATGTGGCGTCTCCCAGAATGCACAAGGAACAAGGACAATCCATAGTGACAATATTTTGTCGCATTAGCAGCGACTACGGAAGATGGAGCGAGTATGGTTCGAGTCTCGGCTTTGTGTTTGGATAGCGAGTAAGCCTTTAGTCGAGACGCAAACACTGCACTGTGCAGCGGGCTTTGTTTTCGTATGCAACAAGAAATTAATACAACAAGGGCTCACAAAAGCTCTCAATTTATTAAAAATGTATGGAGAAGCTCACTGTATTCAATTGTTAGTTGTGAGTGTTTCAAGTCGTGTTTACACTGAACTGGATTTAGAATAATAATGTTTTATTTTCCTAAAATCTTTCCATTCAATATGAATTACTTATTTCGTTTGCGCATCATGTTTTTTCCAGCGAAACTCTTTTCCTAGTCCACTCGGTCGGTTTTTCAAGGCTTTTGCATACATGTACATGGAATTTATAAAAAAACATACATTTGTCGCTAGTACGCAGCTTCTTAAAATACAATTCAATAGTGCGGTCACCATACTAACAAATCACCGAGAAAAGTTACTAATATCGAATATTGCTAATTTATTATGAATCTCTTAAAATTATTCACAATCCAGTTAAAACGGGATTGCATGTCCTTAACAAATGATTTGATGAATTGATTTATCAAGATGACGGAACACGTGTTCATAAAAATCATAATATTTCCGCATTTCGTCATTGCAAAATTTTCAACGCAAATGCAGGTCCATGAACATGTGTTCCGATATATTGGGAATTTACTAAAAGTGTATCAGTTGACGGCCTAGAATCCCGTTTTAAACCGGATTACCAATGATTTGAAGAGATTAAATAATTTAGTATGCTCAATGAAGCTCAGTGTTCGAATAGTGTAAATTCACACATCGGACGGATGTTTGATTTACTGGACTCCGCGGATTATTAAATATGGTGTTAACTGACATATCGGACGGATTTTTGATTTATTGGACCCCGAGGATTATTAAATATGGTATTAATTGACACATCGGACGGATGTTTGATTTATTGGACCCCGAGGATTATTAAATATGGTATTAATTGACACATCGGACGGATGTTTGATTTACTGGACTCCGGGGATTATTAAATATGATATTAATTGACACATTGGACGGATGTTTGATTTACTGGACCCCGCGGATTATTAAATTTGGTATTAATTGACACATCGGACGGATGTTTGATTTACTGGTCCCCGCGGATTATTAAATATGGTGTTAATTGACATTAATTGGGAGGATTGACGTATAACATAACCATAATCGTAGAATAAATTATTGTAAATGCAATTTAATATTCGTATTTAGAATTTTGCATCCAGAATCTGGCACACTGGCCCCAACTGCGACGGGTGAGTTCTTTTTTATCCTATAATTCAATCTGGGCTTTTTTATGTTCCAGAATCCCAGATTTAAACATCGAGGAAAACTGTATATCAAGTTTAGCGGATGCATTATAAGGCTGGCCGCATACATACGTTTTCCGTATTCGATTTACGAATTCATTTTCCGTATTCGGAATTCCGTGAGACTAGCGCAAACGTTCGTTTTTCTTCATTCGGAATGTATAAACGTCAGAACCAGTGTTGCCAACAAGGGCGATATATCGCCATTTAGGCTACTCAGAGCGAGAATCGGCGCCGAAAAAATCTAAAAGGCGACTGGTCGCCAATTAAGCTACTTCAAAAACATCAATTTTAAACATGTCCCGAAATTCTCTAGCCACCCCCCCCCCCCCCCATGAAATTTATTTTTCTGGGGACAAATTTTATATTTTCTTGAAATTCTCTAGCCACCCTCCCCATGAATTTTTTTTATTTTCTGGGGACAAATTTTATTTTTTTGAAATTCTCTAGCCACCCCCTCCACGAATTTTTTTATTTTCACGTAAAAACATCAATTTTAAACATGTCCCACCTAACAGCAAATTCGGCTACTTTACGCTACCGTATGTATGAGAAACGGCGATATTAGGTCAAGATCCGTTGGCAACACTGAATTACGAATGGAAATTTCCGTACGTTTGCGTCGGCACAAACAAACTGTATGCAATAGCTGCGTTCCACATGACGTCATTAGGTTTTTTCCATTCGTTTTCTCCAAACGCGCCGGCTCGCATTCGGAACGTGCGTAAGGAATTTGTTCCGTTCGGAACTAAAACGAACGTGTGCGGCAGTTAATGTATTTTCTACTGATTCCGTGCATTCGGATGTCCGAATACGGAAAACGAATTCGGAAATCGAATACGAAAAACGTATGTATGCGGCCAGCCTTAAGCGGGGTCGCAGTTTCACAACACCATTTTTTGGTTGCATACAAGAAATATTGAACGTGTGCAGGACAAATTTTTACGATTTATTAACTTGACGATTTATTAAATTGACGGCCGGCATAGTCCAGTGGTAACGCATTGGACTGCCATTCCGAAGGTCGCGGGTTCAAACCCGGCGTGCGCAAATAAATTTTATTTGATTAATTTGTGTTATTTCACAATTAATTAATTAAAATAATAATATATAGTATATTTGCGGCACGTTCCAGAGTGGAAGATACTACCAGTATCGCCCTGGTGTAAGACCACCATTCAGAATTGAAACGTTGCTCCAAATGGCTTTAGCCGTGTTTAGTGACTAGATCTGAATAGCCAGGTACTTCCCCACCTTCCTCTTTCCCTTCCCCACTTACCTTCAGCCTCACAACATCCCCCAATTGGGGATGCCATAGTCTCACTGGCTCCAGACGGGAGCAGTTGGGACTCTTGTGAGGTATTAAAAAAAAAAAAAAAAAACTTTAAACTACACATATTTACATATTCAACGCATGAAAAATTCATACTCAATACGCTTAAAATACATTCGCTAGAATGAAAATGAAAATACTATTATTCATTCCAAATCAAACGTTTGTGAAGTCCTGCACCTAATAAACTTTAAGTACCAAATCGAGCAACTCTGCAACAATAATTCTGGGCATAACTACCACACACATGCATATATTTCTCGACTTCAAATTCACACCAAATATCAACATTTGCAATATAAGTTTACCAGTATTTAAGAGATTCCTAATTGAAGTTTTTGTGTTGCATAATATTATCATCAGGAGCATCGCAAACGAATATCTAATAAGAACCTTAATTACTATTTTTATGCCATTGCAACTTTAAAACTGGTTTTTAACCTTTTTTTCCTCTTTTCTAATATTGTTATTTGTTTAAAGTTTTATTTAGAAATATACAAACACATAAAATAAACTTACATAAATAAAAAATGTTATTATTTAAACTAAAAAAAAAAACAGCTGTGCAGTACTTTGGAAGTTGGCAACAATAAGATTCTACTGACCAAATAAGTATTAGAAAGTGGTGGCTTATCAGCTATAATCATGGGGTTACCATATTGTTAATAACAAAAAATAAGGAATCATTATTAACAAAAATGAATAAAAAAACAGTAAATATTATTAAATTAATAGGTTTTAGGTATCTACATGGTTTCAATACAAATATGCCCTTCTTTAGAGTGTAAAAATTTAATTTTCTTTTATTTGTAATGTGCGCAATAAACCTACAGAGGGTTAATATATTATAAAATTACAAAGAAATAACAAATAATAAATACCAACCGTCCAATAACCTTTTACAAAAATTTAATATAAAACAACAACAAGAGACAATAATGTTTGGGTCAAGTGAAGTCAAGTAAACACACGAGATTCGAGAAATTTATTGAAGTTCTGGGGGCTATCGCTAAATATATCCGGTATCTTGTCCTTACAGTTGTTGTTAAAATATTGTTATTTATATAAGAGGTTGGAAGATGGTTAAGTTAAGAACAATATATCTATCATTGTCGGAATCCCTGATAAGATATGAAATAAATAAATGGGGACATTCAACAAAGAAAAATCGTAACTTAATTCAAAATATACAATATTAGAAATAACTTTTAAACAATCACATGATGTAACTAAATCATTGTTATACAATTCTGTAAGTTTATTATATGTTCGTGCTATAATGTGACTTAAAATTGTTAGTCAGTCAGTAAACATACATCTCAATCTGAACATAACAAAATAGTGCAACATGCTTACAATACAAGACTTACTGCAAACGATGGACTTGGTATTCCCAGAGTCTAAATAAACACGGCCAAAAAACCTTAGAATACAACGTCCCTTAAATTTACTTCGGACTACCAAACTCAATAAAAAATTTGAACAAATTTTCAGAAGAAGAAATGCAAAAATGGTAATGTGAAAAATGTTTTTCAAAAAACAAATCACACTCTAAAATCACAATATTCCATTGGGGTCAGCGCTAGTTGTAAATAAAATTGTTTTACCGTTGTAATTATAACAATCAGAGTGTCGAACGATGCTCGATCCCATTCAAATCTAGAGACAAAATAAAAAATAAATAGTCACCAAATAATTTACTTTCCTACACACCCTCTTTCCATCTTACAGACATACAAAATGTATAGCGGTCCAGCAAACTATTTTCAGTCTTGTATAGCGCAGTTGGTGCTTGATTTATTTTTGGCAACGAATTGACTTCGGAATAAGCCACGAAATCTTTGAGATATACATAAAAGAATGACGAAACGATACCGAGATAAACGATAATGTGCTGCACCACCAACAACAATTACACTATCGGTTAGTCTAGTTTGGCCTTTATCGTTTTAATGCATCAGATAATAATTGAATACACCCAAAGGTTACACATTCCTGAAAAGGTATCAATAATAACACAGGGAAGGTATTAACTGCACCTAACCCCAATAGATGTCATTAGCTACCTTTAGCGTAGACCCGAACCCTTGCTTTGTGTAAGGAGGTTACAGGTTACTCCGAGGGTTTACTGATAATTAACCCATTCCGAGGTCACCGTATTAGCCATTCTGTTATTAATTATACATTAGATTGGAAACCCTTCCCCAAAGGTGTGAATCTTCGCTAAATCATTTTTGACAGTTAATATCGGTATTTAATTATGTTTAACGGTTTTGGGAATTCGTTCCGATGGAAAGGTGGTAGTTATTGGACGTGAGGGTTATAATACCTTTGTTGCGATATTTATCTGAGAAATATGCTTCCCTTTGCAGTAAGGTGCGAATTATAGCGAAATTTCGGTAGCAGATTTAATAATCTTGTGATTATTTTTTGTGGTATTATGCCGTGTAGCTAATTAAGGGGATAGCGCAAAACAGCATAATACCCAGCATAATGGATTTGAAAATCTCAAATTATCGAAGAGTTTATGATGCAGGAATAAATAATCAAAAATTAGTATATATGGTGGTGCGCAAATCCTTCGTTCACAATTGTGCGGGGTTGGTTGCGGTAAGTGCGATAAAGACTTAGACACAAAAAAAACGAATTGAATTTGCCTTAGTGTTTACAAGAGGAAATGAGTGGGAAAGGCCAAAGACTTACCCTGGTCTCGTCCTCCGTAGCCGCTGGTTCCTTTTCACTTATCAGCTTGCATACAATTAAGGGTCAATTCCCTTTTAACATTCGCTCACTCAACACAAAACAAAACAGTGACATTCACTGCGGCGGATAAAAACGTTTTACTGGACGATGTGTGCTCCAAAACAATCACAGCCGAGTTCAACATATGCGGGTATTCACAAGATGACACGAATGTTCGCGGACCAAGATGCAACGATAACAATCCTCCTTGTCGTTTGGCCCGGTTCAAGGAAAGGGGACAAGGGGCAAAGGGGGGGTGAAGGGTACACATTTTAAGGCTATTCAATTTTAAAACCTCACGCGCAACTAATATATTTATTTATAAACGAACTTTCTTCCTATTATTTCATTATTATTTATTGCACATTATTTATCAAGAATGTTTAAAAAATATATTGTCGTTGAGAGAGTGCGTTTTTTTGGAAAAATTGTGTAATTCCTTATTTGAAATAAAAATGATTTCATATTTGAAAATATAATATTTACTGAACCGTTAAAACAACCACCGTCTTGAAATGGAAACTGGACGGACAGACAAATTTACAGAGACAAATGCAAACCGGTCGAGTAACAGGACTTTGGAATGCTCAGTAAATGGTTTAACTGATAATTTTATTTTATTTATAAATAGCGCAGACACTTTAAAAAATACGGGATGAAACAATTTTGAAATATGTGCCTATATTAATGTAGGTACCTATAGTATTATTAACTACTGATAAATCCTCCTCTTCAAACACCAGCTAACGCTTCCATTGAATAGTAGTATTAAAATCTCATAAATATGTAGAAACTAATTTGGGAGACGGTATGGGTACCGTCGCCCGGGGAACCATTCATTGGATAACCAACACCTCTGCCATAGGTTACCACCAGTGGTTCCCTACGTTTGGACATTTATTAATGCCCGGGTTCATGAGGTGAGGTTTGTCCAGGTCTTGGCTGCAGATGCGTCTGCTGACCTAGTGCATGGCGGGCTGGATTTAGAGAGACTGGTTGAAGGAAATCGTTCCGCCTCTCCAGCATGACTCTCTCGACCCATCGCCTTGTACTGCAGTGGGAGGGATGAATTCAAATACCCGTCACTCCTAGACACACTGACTCCCAGATTCCCACCCACCCCTCTTACCTTTTCCCTTCCCAGAACTTCTTCTCCTTCCTTTCCATAAAAATACCATCCACAATGCATCCTCAAAAATGATAAAGGCCCTGAAGGGAAAACTTTTTCGTTAAGACCTCATGTGTAGAGCTGGTGTAAAATCTTTCTAAAATATATAATATATATAAATTCTATAATATATAAATATCAGTATATCATAATTACCTTATTTCTTCAATAAATATATTTTAAGATTAGAATTAAATTAACCTGAAAAAAATGGTTTTTAGGAAGTTGCGTAACCCCCAATTTAACCAAACTGTTCGAACACCAGGTTCTAAGAACAATTAGACACCTACAGGAACGAATTTTGCATTTGATCGAAGATATTTGAGTTTCAGCAAACTGTTATATTCCTTAAAGAACGAGTTATATTCCAGATTCCCCATTTTACTATTAAAATTATACTAAAATATAATATGTGAATATTCCCGCTCATTAAAATATATCTCATCCAGCAAACGTTCACAAGAGCAAAATAATTTTCGGCTCAATTAACAAATAATAAATTCCCTCCGTATTCCTTTTACCCACTTTTCCCTTTGCCTTTCCCCACTTTCCTTTCTTCTCTCCCAAACAATAACAACCGCGATTAAGTAATCACAATTACAATATAACGTGTAACGTAAATAGCTGCCTAGACGCATCGCTGATTTTTCATCTTGGAGTCTTCTCGCGCGAATAAGCCCCGTAGCGAGTGCTTACGATTCAGCGGCTAACTGGCATAAAGAACCAAGTTCAATAAAGCAAAATAAATAACATTTTCAAAATAAATAAGATTCCAGTACTTTTGCAGTTAATTATCGGTGTTGCCTCTTCAACAATTGCTAACATGGTAAAGACACATCTTTGTATTACTGATCTGCACTGTGTTGTTAAAAATATATATTTTATAATCCGCAATTTATCTAGAGTTTTACTACTCTTAGCGCAACAGTTTTCTTCAAAACACGTATTAAAATAGAATTATTTAATAACACTTAACTGCGTGACTTTTTCCGTTAATGTTTTAATGAAAATCAATCTATGAGCTAAAAAAGGAAGAAGGGACCTAGAAATTTCACAGCGGTGCAAAATTTCACAAATTTTCTTAAAATTTCACCAGTGTTCACCGTTTGAAAGTTTGAAAGTTTGAATTGAGACATACAAACAGATTTGTTGATTTATAGTGAAGATTACGTATTGCTTATTATCAATTTCGGAGGATTTTTTGGATTTTGTTTATTACGCGTTCAACAGTCGAATACAGTATTATGACAGGCAAAATGTCATATTATTTACAAACAAAGTCTAGACAGAGTAGGTACAAATAAAGCACAAACAGATATCAAACAAAGTTTAAAGAGAGTACACACAAAATAAAAACAGAGAAAAAATACACAGAGCATAAAGCACAAACATAGTATAAAGTACAAACAATGTTGAAACAAAGTAAAAATAATGTACAAATAAAGTAAGTCCAATCAAAGTACAAAGGACACTGGACAAACAAAGTAGAAACCAAGTACAAAAAAAGTACAAAAATAAATATATTTTTTCTTGGATTATGCTTCAGAAAGTATTGATTTTAATAAATATCAATAATATATGTCTATTAATGCCATTAATATGGTAGCTACAGGCCTTAGTCGTAAGTCACTAGACATAACTCTTAGATGTAAGTCAGTGGTTCTAGTATTAATTTATTATTTAAAAAATATATATTTGTACAGCGCCCTTGAGATGATTTTTCACGAAAACGGCGCCATATAAATTAGCCAAATATCATTATTATTATTAAAAGGAGATGTGGGTTGTTGTGCCAGTGATGCTGGTTCGCTAAATATGTTGTTTGGATCTCGGAGCGATGTCGCCCCACGCCTGGCAGACACTGCGGGCTACTGTGCTCTGTGCTCGGTGCTGTAGCTTCTTTGCCGCTTCGATGACACTATAATAATGTTTTTCGATGGGAATATTATCACAGGGTGTGCAATTAATATACAAGATCGATGGTTTAGGAAAAATAAGTATTTTACACAATATCAGATAGGTTTAAGGTACTTTGTGATATTTGCTCTTCGATGTTTAGGTGATTATACATGTTGCTGTTGACAGACCAGTGGTATAATGCTCGATTAGCATGATTGATCTAGGTCCAGATACAAACAGTTTACTGGCTTACTCCTACAGAATAAGTTACAGTTAGTATATTTCTATCTAATGTAATTAGGATTTACTTTTTTAAATTACTAAAATACTGCCTTCGAGGCGTTATACAAAGTCACTAGACCCAGTACGATTATTCTGTCCATATGTTTTCCTTGTAGATTTTTTGGTACAGTTTGCATTTTGTGGATCACCCCATGTCCGTGGATGTAATAAAAATTGGTAGATTTTAATTAAAAAAAAACTAGCCGTAGTCCACTGCTTTTCCTGGGCTTTGCACGGAGTTTTTTAAAAATGAATTGTGGACAGTGGTTTGAGGTTGTTGTTCTCTCTTATTTTGAATATCGATTTCATGAATATCGATTTTCGAAATAAAACTGTAGATTTAAATAATATATATTTTTTTAAATGAATTGGAGCCGAGAATTGAAGCCCTAACAACTGCTTGGAAGACAAATATGCTGACTTTTACACCACCAACTATTGTTTTATTTATGTACTGAAAATAAGAACGATGGAATTTTTGAATTTCAGAATATCGCATGGGTACATAATTTAAGAATATTACTTATATCACAACTTCCATCACTGTTTTTTTTCCAACTGTTTTTTGTTATGTACGTAAACATAATAATATTAACATAATATAAGTATTATGTTAATATTATTATGTTTACGTACATAACAAAAAACAGTTGGAAAAAAACAGTGATGGAAGTTGTGATATAAGTAATATTTTTAAATTATGTACCCAAGATATATATAAGATAAAACATAACACTTTAAAAGTTTATTCCAAAAAAAGGTCCTTATGTATATTATTATTTATCATATGGTAGACCTTAAAGTCTTGGAGTTCCTGAAATTCTTAATGTTACTGAACCTAATACACAGGTTTGGTTCATATTTCCCTGAATAGCTTTTACGTATCGAAACACACGAGAAAAATAACTTCTTTGTAATATCAGTAACTTTTGTCGTAAGTTTTAGGACACTCTGTATCCTAACGAAGACACCAGCAACAGTAGTCAACACGGCGGTATGAAGACAATTAATTTTATTAAATAACTCAATTCGTTTCTAATTTGGCGAAATGACTAAACAACGGAACAATACCAGTGGAATAAGTCAGTGCCTACTCTCTACTGCTGGCTGCTCTCTGCTGCTTACTGGCTGCGATATTATGAAGCTAGGTAGGTACCTACCGAGTGATTAGAGAAAATTTGGGGATGTACTGGCAAGTATAAGATTCAATTTTTTGAAAATCGAGTTGCTGTCGCAACTTTATACATGCGTTCCTGCATTCCTCCACCTTATTAACTGTTACCCAATTACCTGTCCCTGTCTGACATAGTGATAATAGTTCCATAATGATCTTCCAACAATTGTACAAACCAGTCTGTTAAGAAAGCCTGTGCCGTGAACATGTTAAGTTCTCTCTCAATGTAAATAATATCGGATCTATTATGGAAACTTGTGCAATACATTACCATCCGCTGTGTCCCTCAGGGCCATAATATGTATTCGCAACAAGACGTTTATCGGACGACTATCCGTAACTAGCTGTTAACGAGCTAATCTAAACAGTTGTGTCAATTTGAAAAGTTATTTTTATTGATTATTTACAGTCCACTTTACGAATAGAAACACAAATCGTTTCGTAGACAACATTTGCGACTCCATCGAGTTGTGTAAGAAGTGATTTTTTTGACTAATAACTAATCTGATCTTCATATAATATTGTCGATCATGGGCGGAGAACTTGCGAACTTATTTTGTTTGTTTATGAGAATATCTTCCATCTTTATCTATCTTCTCGGGAGAGTGTCTATTTGTAGCGGGCTAGCAGCGTAGATTTGATTTGTATAAAAATCTAGAGTTTTATTCCGAGATTAATGAAATTTTGCACACTTGACCTTAGCAATAAAATAAAAACTTCCACGTCCCCTTTTTCTACTCCTTACAGCATAATTTTGATACTTCACACTTGCATTCAAAATAGAGGAAATTATTATTACCGTCTACATCTGATTGATACTGCGTCAAGATTTCCTCATCTTCGTGTTTATTGACTATGTCAGTTGAATTTCTCATCTTCACCCGTTTCTTCATTTTTCATTTTCTTCATTCATTTTTGTTGACTGTAAGTTGGCATTATTTCACAATTTTTATGAAATCCGAATCCTCTTCAATAAGTTATTGGAGTTTTATGGTTGGAAGGATATTATTAACAGCTTTCGGATACTTTTAAAATATCATGTTTTCGGAATGATCGTCATCCTCTTTATTTATAACATCAACACCCCGGGCCCAGGCTCTGGTTGTGCCTCAGTTTGAGATATGCGCCTGCCCCAGCCGTGGTCGCAAGCTCACCCTGTATTTTAATGTATCATTAGTGTGTACTTAATAATTAGGTAGGTAGGTATTTATTTTTTTTAATTACGAACACATTGTTTTATTCTACTAAGAAGCCTCTTAATAACATTGAACCTGTGCGAAAATAAAAAAATTGGTGCAGTACATGAATTTTAAGTCGATCTTACTCATTTCAAAATCGAACGACCAACTTTTATGTGCGTTATTTTTGGAAGGTTGCAAATTTGGTGGCGTTATTTTATAAGAAAATTTTGAAGTATATGATTTTAGCCATTATTGTAATGCATTTTTTTTATCTGCTAATTTCATTTCTGATTGCGATAGTATTAACGGTTTATTTTTGATATCAAAGAGAAACTTGAAAATCATTCAACAACCACTAGTCAATCAACTCATAATAATTACAAGAATTTTAGGAATTATTTCTCGACCAATCATTTCTTCTTCCAAACCTCAACACTATCCGTAAAAGATACATTTCTCCGAACACAGACACAATGTAAACATTTTAAACATTAACGAATCAGCCACCCTTCTTAAGGTGCACGGATCAGAGACGAGAAGGGCAAGTGGAAGGGACGTCGAGGGGGTAGTGGCAATGACAGCAGTCGCGGGGCGGCGGTCCGGACCACCGGCTTGGCGTGTGTACAATTGTACGAGTGTGCAATGCACTAGTACAAACGTAGCCTTGCCAAACCGTATACCACTGCACCACGAAGCCTGAATTCTGAAAATCCTGAAATTACTTCACGGTTGGATGGGCAGTCCAACTTTTCCTTTTGCTGGGTTAGATGATGTTTGGTGGACATACTGTGTTTATCTGCGTATCTATGTTTGTAGATATAGGTACTGTGTTTACTGTCGAAATCTGTAATTGATAGGGAGACCATGTTGTGAAAGGTTTTGCCTTTTAGCCAGGAGAAATTATTCCAGGGAGTAAATTCAGTGAAATTTCTGTGATTTGCTTGTCAAGTTTTTAAAGAAAATGTTTTTTGCTAACTAGTTACTTACTTTTAAACCGATCGATTTGTCATATTCTGGACGCCAACCTGGTTTTATTTTTTCCCTTTCTTCAGGAGGGCTTCACGTTTTTTTATTTTTTTTCTTTATCATCATTTAAACCAGCTATACTAATTTTGAGTTTGTTAGCAGGTACAATTGACAACATGATATGTAATAAAATGGTACATTTCAAACGGTTTACATGTATAATAATAATGATGATTAATTAACAGTTAGATCATCCGGTCAAATTAACAGAATATTAATATACAAATAGCTGTAAAGTATTACATAACAAACAAGTACAAATGAACAATAACATCAATAGTTTCATGGATAGGCACGTGAAGTATTGCGAAATATAAAAATTTATAATATTATCAGATCACTTCATCCAGTAAAAAAAAATACCTTGGATTGAACCTTCCTCCCTACGGAGTGGAGTCTCAACACTGCTAACACTTATGCCAAATCCTAATTGGATAACACCGACATTTATTTCAAATGTATCAGGAAAATTTCAGAAAAATGTTATTGTACGCGTGTAAATGTGTGCACGCGTGTATGTGTGCGCGCGTGTGTGTGCATGAGTGCATAGAATGCATTGTCGTCGAAGACGAGCTTATCTTCCGATTTTCAATTCGATCGGATGTCGGGTAATGGATTAATTTTCACTTTCATTAATTCTTTCGTTTTTTTATTCATTCAATCATGAAAACCAAATCGAAATAAAAAAAGATGTTTTTAAAAATACCTTATCCTTGAAGTCGGTAAATTTTACAAATTTAATTTAATTTTTGACAAGTTCATCAACAATTTAATCCCAATTTTAAAGGCTTATGTATACAATTTTAGTAGCTTAATTTGTCAAGCATCACAATAAACATCACCTATTATAAACGTGCTGGGTGTATACTATATTTATCAAGCTGCATTTTCCCGTATTTGTTCGTCCTTCATTCTTTAGCGTATTTATCATGGTTTGTTTATCCGTCTTTGTACAAATAGGTGTCAGTTTTAATATTTTTTTAAATTAGTTATTTCAAGGTTCATCAATTCATACTTACGGCGAGTATGTGACACGTAACCAAAAACGTCCCATTTTAAGCATAATAATGGTTTTAAAACCTTTGCTATGCATTTGAAGGCAATTCAAACACATAACCATAAGTATTGTTTATTCGTGTTTTGTTTTCTTCAATGTAATTCTGGGAACAGTGCGGAAAACTTATTTAATAAAATAAAATACTTTTTTGTTTTAAAACCACGATATTTATTAATTTAAGAACCGCTTTACTTAAGCATCATCAGGGTACAAATTAATAATACTAGTATTAATTTGTACCCTGATGATGCTTAAGTAAAGCGAAACCGGTCGGTTCTTAAATTAATAAATATCGTGGTTTTAAAACAAAAAAGTATTTTATTTTATTAAATATGTTAAACCACAAAGTGATTGCTTTCTACAATAATAACGGAAAACTTATGATTGAAAAATAGCTAGTCACACAAATATTAAACAAAAATATGATTTAACCTAAGATTTTTGGACAGCGTTATAGAATCGATGGGACATGATGCTGAACATTCTAGAAACTGATACGTTTTCTATAGCAGTATCTATAAATGTTGGTAAGGAAGCGCAACACGACATAATAACCCAAAAAATAATCGCAATTATTATTTAAAAATATGTTAATAATGTATCTAAAAAGCCAATCAAATTGTACGACTGAACTCTGATGAATAAATATATCAAGATTTTTTGTTGGTATCGTGTATTATGTAGTTATTGATTGTAGACATGAAATTGTAGAAAATAAATATGAAATGTGAGACAAGTGTGATTAAGTATGTTGTCTGTCTTTGAGTTCGTGTATATCTTTGAGTATGTCGACCGTGTTAGAATATCTATTTGTCTGTATTGTAGTCACTTGAAATGTTATTCTTCGGTATCTATTTTCTTCTGCTTCTGTATCTGCTTCTACTTACAGTGTACTATAGTGCTATAATTAATATAGTGAAATTGACCTGCTGACAAACTGCTTTGGCAGTTTATAGGGTGCTTTTAATGAAGTTAAAAAAATAAGATTGATTAAAATATTATTTGTTTATTAATAAACCTTAATCAAGATTTATGAATAGTCCGTGTGAAGTTTTATTTTGAGATAATGTAACGAACGGAAAATAAATAAATTTGTTTTTAAAAAATGAGATTATCATTTTGATTGCCCATATTCATTAAATAATTCATAAACACCTTTCGCCTTAGATTATTAACTCGTCGCAACTTTATATTCGTATCCTTTGAAAATTAACGAAGCAAGTTCATCCCACCCCCTGCAGAAGATTCCCTCCCCAGCGTAGGGGTGGGTGGAGGGAAGGGGGGTGGTTTCACCCCAAAAATCAGAATTCAAATCGCCTCCCAGCTTACATATTCCAACGTATCTGAGATTGACGTAAGAAGGCTCTCTGGCTGGAAGTTGTCAAAAGAGGAAGCTGCGCTCCCGTATACGTTATACAGAGGAAATATTGATAAATAAATTCACACTGGCCTTTGAAGAGAAGTTTTATAATTAACAGAAAATGAAAAGGAATTTTCGAATGCACTTTTAATAAATAATAAGATTTTAATACATACACATAATATGAAAACTAAAATATTTTTTCACTGATGATCAATTTTGAAATAAGCGAAAATAGCCTAATTTACAGACACACCATTTTAAAAAGGACACGTTTGAATGAATTTGTGCACATCAATAGTATGGAAAGTTTGGAATACGCTCCCTCAGTCGTGAGGAAAATATTTTCCCTCATGGCCAATGTCATCTTTGGGAATGCTGTATGGTGGGTATTTTTGAAGAAAGGTAGCGTGATTATAGGTCTTGAAGAGACCCATGTTGGATGAGGTAGGAAACACGGATGATGGAAAATCGTTCCATATTCAAGCTGTTGTATTCAAGAACGAGTCGTAGAAGCGACCCCTCTTGTCTGTGCTGTGCATCTGTGCCGAACTGTGCACCGGTGCCGAAGGGATTTAGTTCCTTGAAGCATCTCTCATTATAATATCGGTAAAACAAGGACAGCAAACCTACTTGACGCCTGTGCTCTAAAAATTGCAATCCGTTTGTTAAAATCCCCGGAGATACTGGGTGCTCAGCGACATTTTCAAATTAATACGTTTATTAAAAATATAATAATTGAACTAAACATAAATATTTTCATCTAGTATCCTTACTCAAGTATTTAATTGCTATCCTTATCTTACGTTCCTATCCAACATTTTGTACTTTATATATAATTTGTACAAAAAATATTTTTTTAATTTGCTTCTTTATTTAATTCTTCAAGCGATAATGTATATTTATTTATATTAAATTATTATAACGTAAGATTATCATCTATGTGATGCATAAGTGAAAATAATTCAAAATTAAAAGGTTACAAAAAAACTGAAAGGCACATTCTAACGACGTGGACAGTCAATCAAATATTTTTTATACCACATTAAACATGATTTACTTCCAGAGTTAAGAATAATTAATTAAATTTAATTCATATTAAACATGATTTACCCCCAAAGTTATAGATAGTTAATTTAATTTAATTCAACGCATGAAGAAAGCTAAAACTTTAAGATAAAAAAAGTAGTCAAGCTAAATGAGTTAGCGATTAGAATTCTGGAAAATAAATCTATAATTATAGAAATCAGGAGGTAAGATCAAAAGTCAGGAGAATAGGTGGCATTTTATAGAAGTTGAATTAGCCTTCAATAATCATAACAATAAATCAACTGAAGAAATTATTGATAAATCGACTAAAAATGAAAACCCTGCAAACCTTGTTAAAGCTTGGAAATCTTCAATGAAGTATCAAATACATGTAATAATAAAATCTTATTTCTAAAGAACATTTTCCTTGTAGCGCGTTGTTTCGCGGTACACATCCCTCCTCCCTATTATCCCCAAGAAAACTAACTTATTAGTAGAGGATAAAACTTTGCTTTAACGTGTAACTTATCAAAATATCCCGCATACTAATTATTATTTCTCAGCTACTTTGCATGTCTATCAAAATATATCCAAAGGCATCCCATCGAACGAACTGGCTTGCCTTGGAGCCGTGTTCTGGCAAACTAAAATAAAATTATTATACTTTAATCATGAATTTAAATTAATATTTAAGTTGTTTTCTGTGAAGAGTCCTTTTGAAAATGGCGGTAAACGCTTTAAGGTTCCTTTGCTATGAGTAATAACTAGTTATTTGTCTAAGTAAAAACATAAAAAACTATTATGTTTGTGATTCTATTTTACAATATTTTAAATGACTTAGGTTTGTTGTTTTGTTTTTGTGCTTGCTTGAAGAACTCAATTCAAATTGAAAACGGGTATTTAATAACCGAAGTGTAATGTTAATAAAAATAAATAAAAGAATACTGCTCGTGAGTGGCTTTACAATAGTTTAAAGAGAACTCCCGAAGCGAAACCATTGTCACCTATAAATACGTGGGCGAAATTACACACAAAGAGAAATACACCAACTGGAATTATACACAGTTTAAACATCAGTTTTTTAATAGTTTTAAATTTCGGAGATTATGTGTGTATTTGTTTAATAATTTATCATTAAAATAACACCTCTGACTAATTTGTTCGCTTTTGGCTCTAAAAGTGTACCACAAAAAAATGTACACCTATTGAAAACCTCAAGTTCCGACCGCGATTGATAAAAAATGAATTAAACTTTGTACATTTTTTTTACATGAAACTACAAAAATGTGAGGTGCCAATTAAGTTTATGAAAAAAAAATTAATTGTTTATATTTTTTGTTCGTTATCAGTAATTTTACTATCATTTATCAATTGTGAGCCATTTTTAAAACTTTTTTTGCTAGCAAACAAAAATTTCATATTTCGAAAATTAAATATTATTTCTAAAAATAAAATTTTGAAGCTTATTTGATCAACTTTCAAAAATAGTTTTTAGTTTTCGTATATGATCAGAAATATTCCATTTGTTTGGTTTCTAATGAAAAGCGGAAATAATTTGACCACTTCACTGAAAACCCAGAGACCTAAGGGGTAAACCTTTGCAGGGCCTCCATGGCGTTGAGGTAAAAGCAATTAAACGGAATGCAGTTTAAAAAAATAATTTTGATTTGGATACCACTTACATAGAATTCCGTAATCCCTGTAGTATGCGAGAAAAGCCAAATTCTGCTTTTAAAGTCATTCTAAGAACGTACCGTTCGTCGTGGCATCAACACCAACAGGTATCCTTTCAGATCCTCGATTCTCGACTAAGTCATTCCACTCAAACAATGAGTGGGTAGAACCACTTGTTTGGCGTATGTAAGTATGTACCGTCGACGAGACTCAAGAATAAGAATGTCGACAAATGTATGTACTTTCGACGGCGATTGCGAGCGGCCTGGATTGGAGAATCGATACCCTTTGTATCGATTGTTTTGGGTTGGTCACATTAAATAAAAATGCAGGCATCATGAAAAATAATTAATAATAAGAAAACATACAAACATCATGTAAAGAGGCATAGACTTATCCTGCAACAATATGTTGGTATAACCACCGTTAAAAAACTACTGTAAAAACCAACAAAATTATTCAATCTATTAAAAAAATATAAATATTGTTCGGAACATTGTTTTTTAAAAATTAACTTTGCAGTGCATAGTATCTATATTTGAAAACTTGCTGGAGTATAATTGGATATTGTAATGTGGGAGGCCATGTTCAAAAAGAACTTATTAAAAGTGTTTTTTTTTTTTTTTTTTTTTTTTTTAATAAATTATTTTTTATTTTTAATAATATGTTTACATGGTACATAATTCATTTTACATCTTGGGTCTTTTTACTACTCTTCCATTGAAAGCATTTGCTTGTGTATGGAAGGGGATTATATTCCGTGAAATACTGTAATCATAATACACTTGCAGTTAAAAACCCGCTCCGCGGGTTTTTGCTGTTAGGCCCTGCGGGCGGCACTTGGTTGGGCTGCGCCCAGTTTAAGTGATACTAACAACAGTTACATTTAATAGATAGATATTAGGTCATTCACAGAGAGAGGGTTAGTATATATTGTTAAAACACGGAACAGGAAGGAGTTAATGAATAATAACATGCTCAATTTAGGCATAATAAGAATGACAGTTGTTTGAATAAATTAAATTTTACGTATTTGTGATGGTTTATTTCAAATGAAACACTATTATTGACTACATGTCTACAACTGATATTAACTGTTATGGTACCTAATATAATTTGCTCATAGGAGACTTGCAGTGTTTAAATATGTGTTACAACCGTCAATGTCTATAAGTTGAATCAATATCGTATAGTTTGTCACAACAATTAAAGATAGTTATAACAAAGTTGACTGAAATAATAGATTATTACATATTGATTAATTGTACCCGTGTTTATGGATAAAAGGAGGGTAATTGTGCGATGTGATTAGCAGTCGGTTTAATTAAAAGGTGTGAATTTTACTCCAACTGGTGGTAATTCTTTACCTAAAACTGTTACTGTATCTAATAAAGTTTAAAGTTAGATTATATATACACCTTCATCAGGAGAGTAAAAATCTATATATAAAGGTAGATTATTACAATATAGCGCCCCTTGAGGTGATATCTCACATAAGCGGCGCTATGCAAATTGTCCAATTAATAAATAAATATAATGTTTACATTTTATTATGTAAGTATGCATTGATATACAATGGAAATAGATAAAATAATGTTATCCGATTAAACTTTATTTTATTTAAAAAACAAATAACTTTTTTAACTTCACTTTATTATATACAACCAATACATGTTTCATGAACGAAATATACACCGAAGTCAAAAATTAAATATAGATTACAATTGGAAAAAAGAAGTGGAAGGAGGGGGGGGGTAAGAGTAGGCTGGGTTTATAAGAATTAGGAATTACAATATGAAAGACCAGTTAAGTGGGAAAATATTTAAAAGAGAGTTTAGAAAAAAAAATTCTTGTTAATTACATCTACTTTTATAAACATGTTCTCTTATTTCTAAAATTTCGAAATTATTTATTTGTGATGCTTTATATCCTGTGTGAAGTATTTTAAGACCTGAAAAAAAAATTGCATATAACCATAAAACAATATATTCATAAGACAAATAACATTTAATAACGGTTATTCTAATAAATTGATAGTTGAAATACTAAATAAAAAAATTAAACATATTATCTTCAAACGGTATTTTTACCCTATTTCTTAAGATATAAATAAACAATGGCGTAGAATTCTGTTTGTGGATAACGACACTTGTAAAATTATATATATAAACATTCCTGGTACTATTCAACCGGAGTTTTACACTAATAACAAAATGAATAAATATATTCTTAATAATAAAGATGGCGAAAATCAAACAAAAAAAATCAGGAGCTTATAAACTCAATTGGGCTGGATTGTAATTTATTTTACAAAGGTAGAACCAATAGAAACTTTGAAGTCAGAACTAAAAAACATCTCAGGGTTCTAAATGGAAATAGTGAATCTGAGTTTGCAAATCATCTTTTGAATCACACTTTCGATAAAAATTCAGGTCTTAAAATACTTCACTCAGGATTAAAGCATCGCAAATAAATAATTTTGAAATTTTAGAAATTAGAAAACATGTCAATATAAAATCAGATATAATTAATAAGCAAAAAAAAATTATAAATAATAGTGAAAAATGCCACTGCAAAGTTGAAATAAACTTCCAGAAGAAATCTTATTATTAAACGCTTGATGTTCAAGTAATTTTGCATATTTAAATATATGCGCCAGTCATTTGATTCGTTCTTACACCGCCAGAGGTGCGCTCTGTCGGCCACCTATTGCCGCGGTGCGTATCGGGTATCGGCCATATTGAATTAACGCGTGCTTTTTTCGTCAAACGTCAAACGTAATCACGTAATTGTGGATAATTTTCACTGTAATGTAATTAATCCAATGGATTATGAACTTTCTAAGACATATTTTCTTCGATATTATCCAAAAATTGTATGAGCAGAAACGATATTTTTGAAGAAATATCGTATTACATGTGGCGATTCTATTTCAGTATGAAATCGTGTCTTAATTTTTAATGTCTTATTTAAACACAATTTGAATTTGACCAATCACAGGGCCTACATCGTCCAGACGCAAGCGTATTAATACTATCAGATAATAATTTAATTACAACCATAATACATAAGTACTTTTTAATAATAATAAAAAAAAAAATTATTTCAGAGAAAATTTACATCGGTTGATACATTTTGAATGTTCTTTAAACCGCTATGCTAGGTATGCTCCTGTGTTATGGTGGGTGAAGTTTACAGGTTGAAGATTTTCATAATATTCGTAATAAGACCACTGGTGTAAGACCACCATTCAGAAATGAAACGTTTATTATTTTAATGGCCGTATT
Organism: Hesperophylax consimilis; assembly: GCF_061612785.1. Taxonomy (NCBI): domain Eukaryota; kingdom Metazoa; phylum Arthropoda; class Insecta; order Trichoptera; family Limnephilidae; genus Hesperophylax; species Hesperophylax consimilis. Next base: position 18,457,232 of record NC_142857.1, read on the forward strand.
TAGTGACCAGATCTGAATGGCCAGGTACTTACCCAATTTCCTCTCCCAATCTCCTTCCACTTTCCGTTACCTTCAGCATCACAACTTACCCTTATTGGGGATGCCATATGCAATGGCTCCAGAGGGTCGAAAGCAATTGGGACTCTTGTGCGGTTTCATATAAAAAACTGGAATATTCTTATGCAATTCATCATATCCAAAAGGAAAGGATTGCATTTCGTTTCCCACTACGCCACACCAGATAAAATGATTTATTCAGTATATCGAATGCCATTTTACATGCCATGCAGTGAAAATTGCACTGATAATTAAAAATACCCGTTTTCGGACTTCTTGCGCTGGGTTTAGCAGGGTTTAGTACTAAAATTAGCTAAACCCAGTGAAGGAAGTCCGAAAATAAAGTCTTTTTAACTGTCGGTGCAGTTTCCATAATATGGCCTGTATTAATAAAGAGGACATTTTCATGGACGTATCTGCAAAACATTCATCACCTAAAGAGTCGTATAAATTTTCAACGATACCTTGAAAACTTATAAAATAAAACTGGCTGAATTTTTCTCGTTGAGTACCTGTGTATAATTATTTGTTTAAATATTTAAATAATATTTTATGAATTCAATTGGTTTATCATATATTGCTTTTAAATTGTAATTTTTTATGTGACACCTCACAAGAGCGTTCTTGTATACACAGTAAATACAGGGGAGCTATGTTGCGACCCGGTTGGGTAGCATTGTGGGGCGGATTAAGGTAGCAGCTGTACGAAGGGATGTATTAATGCGGGTCTAGAAAACGATTATATAAAGAGAAAAAACAGATGCCGGTAGCTCGTTCCACATACGAGCCGTCTTACACAAAAACGTGTCAAATAAGTGGCACGTTTTCATGACACCAACATCAACGTGCACCAGTACACCGAGTTGAATGCTGCTAGCTCATTAGAGCAGTCCCCAGTAAAATACCCGTTGAACAGACTAAGCATGCCCACTCTGCGTCTGTGCATTATAAATGGCAATCACTCTGTTAACAATGGATTGTCAATCAGACGGACAGCTCCTTTACACAGTATCACGTTGGTTTATCAAGTATTATGGGGCTCCAGCACAGAGGTGGCTCCCAATTTCAAATGTTGGACGTATTTGAGATTTGTACACTATTTAAGATGCTAGCCCTATACGAAACGCCAAGTGTCTTGTAAACCAGATGCCAATCTTTAAAGAGTATAAAAAAAGTCGCATCCGCGTCTGTCTGTTTGTGCGCTTAGTTCTTCTAAACTATGCAATGGATTTTAATAGTATTTTCACTATCATTTGTAGAATGTCTTCCAGAAGGTTTATATATATAAAACGGTTCCACGATAACTCAACAAAGCGACTATTCAACACACCTTTAAAAAGTGATATAAAGTCATTAAAAACGATGAAAAAAAAACTTAACCTAACCTACAACACAGTTAATAAAGTTTTTGTTTCATCACTTTCCATGACTTTATATAATTTTTTAAAGATGTGATGAATTATCATTTGGATGATTTATCCGGTCACCATATAAAACATGTAGGTATATTTTATTTATGGAAAGTAGAGAAAAGTTGAGCAACACCAGGAACAAGTCAGCTAGTTATCTTATAAATAACTGTAAATTCTAAGCATTATCAAATAAAATATTCTGAGAAAGCATTTCATATAATTATATCAATAAAAATAATTGATATCGCCAAAACAAATCCAACGTATCCCAGTGCCTGGTAACGAAACTACCTTTGTTCGTTTAATTTGATAATAATTCTCCTTTAATATCTTTGTTTTAATATTCCCCCACCAAATCGTATCGCTAATTTTATGCAAAGTATATAATTTTGATATACGAAGTTGGTTTGAATTTTCCGTTCACCTATCGCTCGCACACACACATGCGGAGCGGGGAGGGGCAGGGAGGTATATCTCAGTCATTAGGGGTCGTTTAATATTATATTTTAGGGATGAAATTTCTTCAGATCAGGCAGGCACGGATTCAGAAATTCTTATGAGAAAATTCAAATTTTTATTTTAACGGATAATTTTTGAGTCTACCTAAATTATTGATAAAAATATCTTCATCGCTATTGCCAAAACAAATATAATTAAAGTTAAAATTAAAATTTAAAACAATAATAATTAAAGGATGTTCGCTCTAATTCACATAATAATTTAACCTCTTTAAATTCAAATAATAATGAAAAGAACGACTTCTGCTTGAACAACTATTAATTGATGAAATTTACTATAACGAGCTAATTAATAAAATAATGCCAAAAATTCTTCAAGTTATAAAAAGAGTGTAAATTTAATATATTTTTACTATTATTGTTTATGTGGTAAAAAAGTTCAAACTGTCAATGGATATAATATAAGGGGTGACCGGATAAATCATCAAAATTATAATTCATCACATCTTTAAAAAGTTATATAACGTTATGGAAAGTGATGAAACAAAAACTTTACTAACTGGGTTAAGTAGGTTAGGTTAGGTTAGGTCTTGTTGGATTTAGAAAAAAATATCGTTTCTAATGACTTAAAATCATTTTTTAAAGATGTGTTGAATTGTCACTGTATTGATTTATCATGGAACCAATATAAGGAAACCCTATACATATAAACTGAATTTCATATCAAACCCACCCATACACACAAGCGTGGCTTTATTGTGGTGGTAAATCTTATGTATAAAATTTGTTGAAGTATTAGTTGACTATTTCTTCTTTAAATTTAAATAAATCATATATATATATTTATTCATTTATCGTACGACATATTAGTAATCCGTTGACGGCACGAGATTTTTATTTAATTTTAACATTCTTAAATATTTGGGAAGACAGGTATACAAACAAGTTTTTAGGTTAATTACGTATATTTTCTGTTTTAGAAATAATCATTCAACTGCAAAATTCCTCTTGTCATGCTATGCTGTGCTTGTTCAAAACGTTTGTTCTGCCTTGTGGCATCGTGAACAATTTGTAAGCAATAGCAATTCGGTGTCTCAAGTAGGTCCATATGCAGCACAAACCTCGGATAAATTCCATGCGTCCGCATCTGAGGATTTTTTTCTGGATTTTTTCGTATTTATGTATTTAGTTTGTTACGTAGTCCAAATGCCACTACTATACTCCAGCTTGCTTCTTATTATGCAATCAAGTGTAGCAAATGCTGTGAGGTAAAACTAGTTAGGGAGGGAAAGAAACATTAGACCAAGTCACTGAACACAGCGACAGTCAGTCGATTTTTAATAATTAATTCTTTTCACGGAGTTATTGAGACTGACTATCATATTAGAAAGCGATGCAAATATATCATTTATAGTTGTCTCAAAATATGTTTTTGGTGTTCATATTACATATTTGTTTTTTTGATTTATTTAAGAAAAACATTATTATTCGTACTGAGGCCCAGACTTACAATTTTTTAAGATACAGTATATATATCATATGTAAATAAAATGGGATGTGTTGAAATTAAATCAAATGAATAGTAAAGATAATAAATATAAAGATTACATATTCGTTATTAATATATTTTAATCTCGCCCGATTTGGTACTCTCCAATCACTGGAGCATGATATATAAAGTAGATAGGAAGTTTTGATTCTGAATATTCATCAAGCATCAAAGATCAGCTCTGGGGGACGCCACCCACCACCCACCACCCACCTCCAACTCCTTCCCCTTCCCACCGGGAGGCTGCTGCAAAGATACCGTAACCGGCGCACCTCCTTTATTCCCAGTAAAAAGACACCGAAGAAAATATATCTTAGAGTGGCGGGAAAGTGAAAAACAACGTAAGTAACACAATGCAAAAATAAATAATAAATTAATCAGTTGTGTAGCTTGGTACAAAAAATAGCATTCAAAATCAAGAAGAACCAATTAAATTTTTATTGACTTTTGAAAATAATATACCTACCTCACTTAACTACTAAAACAATATTTTAACTTGGATAAAGCAGCGAGGAGCCGTAAAATTCTAATTTACATTTAATTATTGAAGATAATACCAGCAATTCTGAAACGGTAAACAGAAATATCAGACAAAGATGAGGTAGCATTTAGGGCTTGAACCCAGGACCTTTGCCTTGTTGGGGCGCTGCTCTACCAACTGAGCTAACAGTATCCTACTTCGAATAAGAACTACCAACATTATTTTAATTTTCTCAACGCATATTTTTGTGGCTGCAATCTGTATGTATGATCGCAAGATCCATCTCGAACTAAAGGCAATCAAGATAATGTCTTCGATAAATATTTCTTTATTTTAATGTGCGACATCTGTTGACTTTTTTGATTTTGGTTAAAGATGAATAAAATATTTTTTTTGGAATGACTAATACAGTAAAATCTCATATTGAATTTTATAATTTAAAATTTTATTACAATTTTTGTTGGCAATTAGAACTTGGCATCCTTTGCGCATTCTTGTCTTCATCAGGGTGACCGGATAAATCATCACAATGATAATTCATCACATCCTTAAAAAGTTATATAAAGTCATGGAAAGTGATGAAACAAAAACATTATTAACTGAGTTAAGTAGGTTAGGTTAGGTTAAAAAAACATTTTTTTTCAACGTTTCTAATGATTTTATATCACTTTTTAAAAGTGTGTTGAATTGTCACTGTGTTGAGTTATCATGGAACCCTTCACCATACATCTTTGAAAATTCTTTTCAATACTCGAATTAATGCAAAACCGTTTTGCTAAACCAATTCAAAAAACGAAACCAACGCCTTTCAAATATCGTTTGATCGGAGCTTGTTAAATCTTAGGTCACTTTCCAAAAAAAATGTAGTGTGAACGTTCTGCAGTTTGAAAATTAGTATGGTCTGGTACCGGGGTGGGTACCCCGCATTTTGAACAGGTCTTGTCAAAGAGTACGCGAACTCGTCAGGGGGGGTGGTGTGGGTGACTAAAGGGGGTGGTAGAGGGGGGGGAATTAACCCTTAAGTTTTTGTGTGTAGTTTCAGAAGATTGTGATACGTGCATGATTATGTGTTCGGGGTTGGAAGTTTTAATCTCAATTATGACACGCTGTAAATTATTTATTAAAAGGATGATTGTCAGATAATTATGAATAATAAATTATTCTCCATACCTTCTTCTCATACATATTTTTAGTGAACTTTTTTTCCTTTTAAATATTAAGACAACTTAAAATAAGTGTTTATACGTACCTGATTCACGGTGCCTAATTTATGTATTGATATATTGTGAAACAATAGTGGAATTTTATAATACACTTCATTCCTTGGTCTTAGTTTATTTATTTTTTTTAAATGTAACGATGACAATTTAAATAAATTTATAAATAATGTCCTGCTTTGATATGATATATTTTCATATCTCGGTCCTAAAATATATAATAAAATCCCCTCTCAGCTGAAATTGTGTAAATTGTCATCCTTCGGTCCAAGAGTGACAAAATGGTTGGTGTATCTAGGCAGGACTGATTCCGAAATTTTACTAAAAAATGTAATTTGATAATTATTTTTCACGAACGCTTTTATGTATCTTTTTTATGTATCTTTTTATGTATCTTTAATGTATCTTCGTTTTAACATAAGTACTTATTTTATCTAGTCTTAAATCCTGTATTCGTCCAGGATAACTTGAAACCTGTAAATTTGTCTGTCCTAAAATGAGAATCCTTCCTAGTTGGACAGTCAAAAGCATACAATGTAAACAATATTATTAAATACAAAAAAAACTTTTTTTTATTAATTTTAATATTATGTTCTTAAACTATTTATTACGCCCTTGAGGTGATTCTCTAAAACTGCGCTTCAAATTTTATAATTATTTTACTACCATCATAACATATACAATACATACATGAAAATTGACATACCATTTAACCAGTTATTTTAATACAGGATCTTGAATCCCATTGGAATAGAATTGTTCTTGTTGTCAACATATGATTTTTCGTTTTTAATAGTATTTTTATTATTCAGTTACTTAAGCAAAAGTTTAATTGATTGACGAAGAATTTATTTTGAAAACGGAATATTAAGCTGATATTCACAATAAAAACTTGCAAGCAACCCAGCAGAAAAGTTAACACACGAGTGAGGTTACATACAATTCAAAAGATTGAGATTACGTTCAAAGTTCATCCCATTCTAAAATTGGAATTTTTAAAACGATATAACTTTACTTGTGCTCCAAGTTTGTCGTTTATTTCACCCAAAGGACTTCACTTCTCATCTCGATCTTTCTTCTTTCCCGCTTCTTCCTTCTTTTTATTTATTTATCGGTTTAGCCCCGATGTAAGCAAATTCCAGGAGATGGGATGGGAGGAAATTGAATTTATGGAAATGTTAAGGAACGATTCGATACGACGCTGAAAGTGATAGAAATGGGAGAAGACAAAAATAAAGAATTCATAAGTTATTTACATCCCTCTCTCAGGAGCGAAGGGTGAGAAAATTGTTTCCTTATGTTATTGATATGAATTCAGAATTTGTTTATTTTATAGATGTTTCTGTAGAAAACAGGAAAATCGTGATATGTTTCGCTTCTAAGCCATATTTGGAAACTGTTCTAAGGTATTGCGTATATTTTGAACTTGCTTGTTGCACCATGAAAGAATACGATGTACTCAGTTTTAATGAGATAGACGTGTTCGATGATGGATGTACTGCTTTTGGAATTTCTAAGATCTAAATAATGAAAACTGTGTTCATATCATAAACCGTTAAAAAAAAGACGTTAAGATTGGTAAACGTAGAAAAATTGCCACCGCCACCGCGAAGAAATAGAAAAATTTGAACAATGTTGCTAGTGGGAATGTAGACTACATCCGTGGTCGCGGGTTCAAATCCCGGCGCGCGCAAGTAAATTTTATTTGTGTTTTTTTACTATTTATTAATTTTAATTAATATAAAGTACACTTACGGTACGTTACAAACTGGAAGATACTCTCAGAAACACTCTGGTGTAAGACCACCATTCAGAACTGACATGTTTCTTCAAATGGCTTCGGCCGTGTTTGGTGACCAGATCTGAATAGCCAGGTACTTACCCACTTTCCTCTTCTCCATCTCTTTCCCCTCTCCGCTACCTTCAGCCTCACAACATACCCAAATTGGGGATGCCATAGTCTCACTGGCTCCAGACCGTTGGAAGCAGTTGGGACTCTTGTGTGGTATTCATATAAAAAAGACTGTTTTTTTTTCAAAATCAATTAAATCATTAGTCTTTGTACCACTTTCACATGGCTTAATTTAAGTATATTCTTTTAACACCCTCAACATGGGAATGACAAAGATCCTCTAGCTCTAGTTCGTTGGGACACTTGCTGGTAATTTCTGAGATTCCTCTACCTGAGGGAGTATGGCTACTACCCGTGGCTCTATCCCACTGACTTTCTCTTGGGCATGCTCGGTATGAACCATCTACGGGTCAGAAGAGATGTGCATATTGTATCACACTTCTTCAAACTGATTCGTGGATGGTTTGAAAATCCTACTATCATGGAGAGTATTAGTCTCTACTAGCAGTTAAAAACCCGCTCCGCGGGTTTTTGCTGCTAGGCCCTGCGGGCGGCACTTCGTTGGGCTTCGCCCAGTTTGAGTGATACTAACAGTTACATTTAATAGGTAGATATTAGATCAATGGGTAGATATATAATAGAAAGACATTCTGAACCATTAAACACCCCTCACCCCAAAATAAATCTCGTCAATGAGAAAAATGTTTCCTCTTCCATACCACCGAAATGATTTAATTTTTAAATCGAAACTTAAATTGCAAAATATTTATATGTAATTTGAAAATAAAAAAATATCAACATATTACAATATTACATATAACTTTGGTAAAATAATATACTCTTACCAAAAGACTGTCAAAGTAATTACATTTTTTTTAAAATATATGAAGAATTATTTTATTGGGATAAGTCCTAAAAATCTACATATTTGGGTGAAATAATATTACGCTCTTACCTAACGATTGTCAAAGTAAATACACCAAAACTCTCTTAATTCTTAGGCTGGAAAACCTTACAGGTGGGATAAATTGAGTCAAAAAACAAAACTTTTTAAGCAAGTACAATTTATTATACTTTTATTTTTTACAATCTACAACATAATATTATACACTTTCATTAGGAAAAAATCTCTTTATAAACAATATTATCCGTATACCAATCAGTCAGAATTTGTATAAATAACGATGACTGCGCTCAAACTGTCCATAAGAAAATACTGGTTCAGGAAGTAACAGTCCACCCCGTTCAAAAGTTTGTCCTTGAGATTTATTGATGTTCATTGCATAAGCTAATTTGACTAATTGTAACATCCGACAAAGTGTTTTAAATTCTAGGAATGAAATGTACTGTACCTTTTCTGTTCCCCGTAATGATTTTGGCTTGAATTAAGTTACAGCTGAAATTTTTATAGCACCGCTTTTGTGAGATATCAGCTCAGGGGCGCTTTCCGTTGAAGTACATCCTCATTGATAGCATAAACATGACTATTTTTAGGGCACAATATGGTACGTTGACTCATCACTAAGGCATCAGGAGTTGTATGTGTCTCACTGTATATATAGTGAATAATATCTTGACAAATATTTACATTGGGAATAAGCACAGATGATTCTAATGTTCCTTCTACCGAAGGAAGTTTGCCATCTTCCAAGTCCAAAAGCCATTTAGAAAATATATTTTCACTTTCTAAAGCTCTGACATTTGTTTTTAATTGAGAAGTTTTCAAATGGTACCAAAGTATGCTGCTTTTTATGCAAGCGGCAATTAATTGTCCTCGTGAAGTACGTCGACACACTGGAAGGATCTGACGAAAGTCTCCGCCCAAAACAATAACTTTGTTACCAAAGACAGAATCACTTCCCATGATATCACGTATAGTACGCTCAATAACTTCTAAAGCTACACCTGGTGCTTCATCCCATATTATAATATCTGCTTCCGTTATAATTTTCCGATTCTTTGATGTGACCTTACATGTTGTATTGTCCTGTAAATTGATGGGTAAATTAAAAGCAGTATGATAAAACTCTTTTACCTTTTCGTCTTAGAGTGTGAATTAAAGTTTAGTAAAGGTATGTTTTCCATGTTTCGCCTGGGCCATCAATGAAGAAACATTCATTGTCATCATTTTCATGTGAAAAAACTTATTCAAAATAGAATTATATGCTTGAAGTTGTACGTCATTGAGTTTGGCAGCCATCAATTCACCTAAAGTGTTTTCAGAAATTACATTAAAATCAGATACTTGTCCAAAACTGCAACTTTCATCAGGTTCAGGTAAGCCCTGCATTCTGCAAGATGAATTCTCCTTCATAAGAATATCCTGTATGTTTAAAAGACAAAGATTAATTAATAGCTGTTTCTTCAGCAACACCACGATGAAAAAAATCTTCAGCCGAAGATCGAAGGGATACATTGTATTAAAATTAAAACAAATAGATGTCTAAGAATTTTAGGCATCAAATACAATGAAGCCTCCGTCATGCACTGCGTCCATTCTCGTATGTCATCAATGATGTTGTCGCCTCCCCGCTGTCGCCTCGTCCACTTTTTACCAGCTGAAAAGACATAGTTATTTGGTACATCTTGATACAGAATAGAGCGTCCCTCAATATCTTTAAGATTTAATTGGAACCACGCTGTTAAAGAAGTGTTCCTTGTAGATGCTTCCCTAAGAGCCTGTTCCTCCCGCCCCTCTACAAAATAAACAGATTGGCTGTCGGGTAAATGTAAAGCCAGAAGTAAAATTGAGTGAGATTGATCATGTATAGATAAGTGAGAAAATCTCTAAAAACCCAGTATAAATAAATAAATACTATCCAAAGAGGAACAAATTTCAACATTAATATGAGCATCATATTTTTTGCTAAGGAATGCATTATATGGAACAACAAATCGATTGTCGATACGTATATCCCGAACAACGTGATTTTCAGAAAAATTATCACGTATCCTGTACTCTGGGTAACCTGCGGAATTATTATCAGTAGCATCTTTAAATGATTTGGGGAATTTTTTAGAGCACTTACCGTATACCATGCAGACTGACCTTGGATTAAGTACGCCACATGGTCCATGAATGTTATTTTTTTAAATAATATGGTACAAAGCCGTTCTTCGGATGGGGTAGTTCTGCAGATACGGCATTATCAATATCAGAAGCTGTATACAACTTATCTTGGCTGCAAAGTGTAAACACACCATGTAGATGAGGGAGTCCTCTTTTTTGCTGATCAATTACAGAAGTATACACCCAACAAATTACCTTTCCAAAAACATGTTTCTCAGTCATATCATGAATAAATTCCTTGACTTTTAGATGGAAAACCTTGGCTACTATATCAGGCCTGTCCGCGGCCGATTGATAATGTTCCAATTCGGTTGGTATTTCTGTCCATTTGGGATTGCATGTAAAAGTTATGACGACGACAGGACGACCAAATTTACGTACCATTGCCATTGAAACTTGATAAAGTTTATTCACATGGCGTGGTCCACCAGTAAATGAAGATGGAAGAATGACTGTATTACCTGCACATACTCCTCTATCAGTGGCTAAATTTCTTACATGGTTTTGCAAACCTTGATAGCATTCCACTCTGAGGTGTCGTTGGTTTTTCCTAATGTAATCTAGGCGACCAGATTGGTAAATAATGTAAGCATGAATTAAATACTGTTGAAAAAGTTTACCCGCATAATGGATTGGATTAAATATGTTTCTTCGCACTGCTAATTTACTTGCATAAAACTACATAGCAGTTACAGTATGACATTGAGCAGTACAGAAATCAGCATGATGCTGAAAGCCTGGAGTCCAACCACATTTACCTGATGGAAATAGTAGTGGGAAAACCATGGGATCTAAATGCTTTGATAAAGTTGCCATCCTTTGAGGTCCTTCAACATTTTTAGGTTAAACAGCGATATCTATACCCGATGACAAATTCCCGTCTGTCTGCTACGTAAACCATAGCGATATCGTGAGAACTGGTTGGAGCATTGTACCTCTGATGAACGTGTAAATAATAGACGTATATCTCTCACCTGCCCACCCTCAGCCGCAATGCGTATTTCTTCTTCCTCGACAGCTTCTTTTAGTTCAATCATCAATTATTTGCATTATATTTTTATAGCAATCGGCATAACATGGATGACTCATACGCACTCTAACAGCCTCATCAGGATCATATAGATAAAGCTGAGCATAGGAAGGTATTTTACCTGCAACTTGTATACTTCTGGAAGTCAGATGATAAACCTAACCAATTTTTTTAAAACAATATGGACCATTACCTGGGATATTAGCTATTTGCGCTCCAAATGAGGCAAATCTATTAACACTGTATACATCAAGTAGCATTTGTATTGACAAACAAAATTCCTAAAGTTTTTAGATTGACTACAATCTCCTGTCAATCATTCGTGCTGGAGGATAAGCTAAAATTTGTAGTATATGGCACTTCAATCGCTTGGTAAATTTCCCTCTCATTCGAACATTCCGAAATTTGACCAATTCTGGTAAAATATTGCCCACATACCTTTTAGCCATAGTAATTAAATTGAAATAATAATCTGAAAACAAACATTTCTTTTTAGCGATTCACAGCGATAGTTTTTAAAAGAAATATCTACGGTTATCACGTCAATAATAATTCTGTAATTATCACATATTAAACATGACAGCTGATGACAGCGAATGGGGTCGGTGTTGTAATATCAAAAAAATAATTAATTACGTATTTAAGTATCGAGTGGAACTGGTTATTTTTTATTTAATTTATGATGGTGGATTTATAATTATAAATTATATTTATTATTTATAATTATTTATAATTATAATATATCTCACATTAAATAATCACACTGACATTGTACATTGCTTGACACTAACTGGCTATAAAAGTTTTTTACATTTTTTCCATATACGCTGGCAACACTGAACAATCTGTCTTTCGCGTGAATAATGATAAACGTCAAATTTTAATACGTAATTGTGGATAATTTTTACTGTAATGTAATGAATCCAATGGATTGTCAACTTTCTAAAACATATTTTCTTCGATATTATCCAAAAATTATATGAGCATCGTGTCATTTTCAAATCGTGCCTTAATTTTCAAGTTAGCGGAATTTAACTGAAACAGACAATTTAAATTTGACCAATGAGAGGGCCTACACCGTCCAGACGCTAGAGTATTAATAATATCAGATGTTCCTGATGGTTATCTCCGTCACCGACATCATAGACTGTTTTATCTTCCGGCCTGCAGAACTAACTTGCCAATGGTCATACCTGTGGGGAGAGCATTCTTGCTGTTGAACAGAATCAATTCGGATATCGACATATTTAGCATCGGTGAAGCTGCCTTTAAAAGGCAAACTCTATTGATGCTGGTATAGTTGATACACCGCTTACTTATTATGTAATACCATTTTACAAATGTACTTAAAAACGAAATAAAATGTAATTTTGTAATGTTTTTAAAGGAATAAACTAATTGAATTGAATTGAATGCTTCCCTTGATGTTAAATTTTAATTCATTCAAAAATAGTAATAATTTTGTTAGGTTTAGGCACGAGAGGTTCGGAAACATTATTAAAAATATCATTTGTTAATTTATTACGGGAACCTAATTGTATCTTCGCTTTTGATGGATTTCTTTCAAAATTTAAGTGTTTTCTTCCAATGTTTTACATATTATTCCTTTGATACATTACTTAAGTAAATAAATAATATAACAGAAATGATTGACATGAGTATTTTCTTAGAACAGGCAGTGCCTAAATAGAAACTTATGTTGACCAGGCCATAATGTATTCACGCCTGTATTGCAGTTTATCCTTGACGTACGTTGTACTTTTCATTTTATTACATATCTTGTGCTATCTTATATCCGATTATGTTATTTGGCCTTATGAGTTATTTATAAGTTTTTTTGTTTCAAATATACAACAATAAATGTGTATTGACCACCAACAAACAATATTGTTACCCTAAAACAAACATTGAAGCCTTTTTGAAGACCAAGAAAACATTGTGAAATCTTAACCGATAGCTATTGTTTCTGAATTGAATTTTTAAGGGTGTATTTTCCGGTCGGTTAGGCAATCTTCCGGACAATTGGTTTGGGGATTTTTTCAAGGGGATGTTCTCCATTCCTTTATTGGCTGTTTGGGGGCGGCGAGGGGTTGAATGTATCAATACAGTGAATGCTGTCTACCCTGTTCCGAGGAAGGGTCTATAAGGTTGACCTTGCTTTTAAGGAAAGGTTGAACAGGAAAATTGAATTATATTATATTGGAGACAGTAGAGTATCATATTCTTAGGTGTTTCAAAAGACATGTAGAATACGAATGCACATTTTTTTTTTTAATTCTAGACTTTCAATAATTCAACATTTTATATTAAGGAACTTGTCAGCAAGTAAGTGATATGAAATTATTTTTGGTCAGATACTGTGATTGTTTAAAATTGCTGACCACAAGGTCACGGAGTCCTAAACTTCTTGGCTCTTGATACATGGGCAACATAATCGATACTTTATTTAACAGTTGTTGATAAGTTGTCGACTTTGCCGGGCTTTACTAAGAGTTTTTATAAATCAGTAATTTTCCGTTTGCAAACTAAACAGTGCAAAATTTCATCAAGAAGTACGTACCTAAATTCTGCTTTAAGCGCTTTAAAAAGAGGATGGGGTAGTTTTTAGAAATATCATACAGGCCGTATGCAGAGTATGATGCCGTGCACACAACACGGATATAGACAAACACTTCACTACAATCTACACATGTGTCTGAAATGTTGGCTAAATAAGAAAGTGCAAGAATAACCCAAAAATTATTCACTAAAAGGATTGCTTCATGCCTATTTTAATGGGAGTTGAAAATACAACAGTTGACGGAATACGTGTTTACATGGGTAGAGCAATTAGGTAATAATGCAAATAGCGTGAATTGTAGAAAAAATGAGAATTAATTTTTTAGACCGTTTCTCGAATGATTGTCACCCCGGAAGAGGTTTCATCTCTTATTAAGTGGACCCTTGAAAAATTAACATCAGTCCAAAGAAAAAATCTACTTGCGCCTTCCACCCTTATTTGGAATGCTTAATTTATTTACGATACAGTCAATTGAATTCAATGGCATTATTTATAAGGGTTGTAATCATAGAATAAAGAAGAATACAAGAAATGCCTTGTAGTCGTGTTTCATGATCTAAAAGTCTGACACTTCTTTGCTTAAATTTTATGCACAGAACTGTGCTTCATCATTTTTATGACATTCAAATGGAATGGCGATATTCGATGTTAAGCAAATGGAAAAGAGACAGAGCGCGGGCTAAGTTTTGGCTATATGGACCAAAACCAAAAGGTATTAAGTCAGTGGCGGTATTAGTTTTAATTCAAATTTCAAAACTTCTTTAAAGACAAATCTTGTTTATTTTTTCTATTCAGTTCCAATTATTTATAGATTTGCGTCTTTTACAAATTTGCAATATAAGGCTGAAAAACGGGAGAAAAAACTGCCGGAAAGAAATGAACAGACCTCAAATGTAGCGGAACGCCGCTTGTGGTTGCTTGGTTTCTTTCCCGTAATTCATGGTTCGGCTGGCGGGTTTTTTCTTCTGTTTATACGCATCATAAATAATAATAATAATAAGATGATGGTTGATTGGGCAAGAAATATTTTGTGTTTCTTTGGCATTGACAACTTGCTGTATAACAATTTTTGAACATTTTGTTTCAGAAGTGTTTATTTTTTTATGTATACAGGATGTCCGGGCTCAAAGTGCAATAACTTCGGGAGGTGATTCTACATGATGGTAGAAGCAAAAAAAAAAAAAACTTTTTCCGAAATTTCAACTTTTTTTTTCCTTACAAAAAGACATTCCTACTAAAAATCCTTAGTGGAGGTACACACTTACCCGATAAATTCGCTGTGTGCTTGTCGAGCGCGAGATTGGTGACATTGTTTATTATTTTCCAGTGACGCGTAAACCGAGATTTCGAAGTTATAACAATGCGCTTCAAAATTGTATATTTTATGATGTTTAAAACTAAATTCGAAGAACAAAGAGAATTGCACAAAAATAATAATAAGAATTTACACAGTCTTCCAACTGTAGGTATTCGTTGAAGTTTCGTTGATTTTGTCGTAAACGTGGATTAAAAATCCTTATCTTTTTCACGGCATGAAACGATCATTGAAGTAATCTGTTTTCAGAAGAATGAACGAATGAATCTCTTGTTACGTAACGGGCGGCCTTCAGGCCCTCTAACCCATTATCGAGTTATGTAACCAACATGTATAGTAAGTACATTTGAGGTATTTGTTTATAATACAGGGTTTTCCAATAAGAGGTGTTATTTTATATAGCCCGCTATTTCGGTAGATGTTACTTTTGAAGCTGTCATTTTTTGACATTTGACAAGTAGAATCTACGCCATTAATAAAAAATGGAACAATACACGCTTCAACAACGCATTGAAATTACTAAAATTCACTTGAGTGAATCAAATGCAAATCATCTTGAGTGATGAGGCCCATTTCTACCTCGGTGGTTTCGTCCACAAGCAAAATTGTCGCATTTGGGGCTCGGAAAACCCAAGAGTTATTGTTAAAAAGCCTTTTTATCCTCAACGTGTGACTGTTTGGTGCGGTTTATGGTCCGGCGGAATCATTGGACCTTACTTTTTGAAAATGAGGCTGGAGCAACAGTTACGGTGAATGGATTGCGCTATCGAGAGATGATTAATGATTTTTTATAGCCAAAATTGGATGATATTGACTTCAACAAGGCGGTGCTACGTGCCACACAAGCAACGAAACTATTGATCTTTTACGATTGAATATCAAAATAACACCTCTTATTGGAAAGCCCTGTATTTATTTAAAGTAAACAAATCACAGCTGTTCTGTTACCAGCTGTAAAGCGCGGGAAGGGGGGGTAGCGGGTGTTAGTTCTAGGATTGGCCGGTCGATTTCAAATGATCCAAAAGCAATAATAATGCAGTACGCACACGCCGGAGCAATTTTTCGTTTTGTAGTTGAAAAGTACATCTAAAAGTTGAAATTTCAAAAAAAGTTAATTATCTTTTTTTACTTCTAAAATCATGTAGAATCACCTCCCGAAGTTACTGCACTTTTACCCAGGACACCCTGTATTTGTTACTTATTTATTTAAATTTCACTACAGATTTCGACACATTTGTATCATGTAGCAAATATATTTTTTTCTAGAATAACTTCATAAGTAATACCTCAAATTGTAATATATCATCTTTGATACAATATTAGCGATTTTCAAAAGAAAATGTGAAACAGAAAAAAAATCGGTCGCATGTGATGAATATGAATTTAACCCAGGAACTTAGCCTTGCTGGGGCGCTACTCTACCACTGAGCTAATTCGACCCTATTTAATTCGGTTATATTTAACTCTATCATACATCCACTAAGAACTACCAACATTAACTCTATTCTCTCAACGCATAATTTTATTTGCCACTATACTTTATGTATGATCGTAAAATTCTTCGCGAACTAAATGCTATCTGGATGGTGTCTTGGATAAATATATCCTATTTTATGTGCGACATCTATTGTCTTTTTTGCAAGTATAGGATGAATATTTTTATACATTTGTAAAAAGCATTAACTTTGTAAGTCGTCATAATTTACAATAAAAAACACATAAATTTGTTTTTGACAAGTTTAATTTTATTTAAACTCTACCGTCTTCGGAAGAACCCTACCTTCATCAGGAGAATATTAAGAGCTGGATCAATTTTTAATATTTTCCTGATGAAGAAAGAGTTCTTAAGTTTAAATAAAATAAAAGCGGTCAAATACAAATTGTGTTTTTTTATTGCGAATATTTTTATTTTTGGAATAACTTTATAATAATTGGAATATTTCATCTTCGGGCCATATTTTACCACTAAAACAATGGGAAATTTTCAGAATTTTATTGACGGATAAAAATAAGTTGGTAATCGGTACCTATAGGCAAAGGAAGATAGGTTATTAGGTTCAATTAATTATTAACTTTTTAACGTTTTAAAAACGCTTCTTGATGATACTGCTGTGTGTACACCGGTAGCGAAATATTAGATAATAAGTAACAAATTTCAGAAAAAAAAATCATAGTTTATCTCAAAGCAATACGAAAAACGATAAGAAATATACTGATGCAACTTTTTTTAACAAATTTTGTCATATTTTTGTTATATCTGTATTCTGTATCCATTATTTAAACGTCCCACTAAATAATGCACACAACCACCATTTAAAGGGCGTTAAAAATTTTTAAATGTTCGTTTTATCGAAGCAAAATTAAGTATATTTTTCCCTTGCATAAAATAGCATAAAAAATACAAGTTAAGATGATGAAAATACAGAATATAGAAGGTGGTATTCGCATTTCTTGGTCCAAAGTTGACTGCTGGTTAGTGTTTGTATTCCTGACTTGCGATGGAACTTATTTAATTAATGCACGGGCATGGAGAGTGGAGACCTCTGATCCAGCGCGCCCTTTGCGAGGCACGGACCTCGGGATGATGAGATACTTTAACCGAGATATTGGATGATTTATCTAACATTTTGATTTTTATTGAATGTGAAATTAAGATGCAATTTCAAGGCTTGAAACATTTACTAGTTCGTTTTAATTGGGATACCAAAAAAATAAATCATTTAAATTACTTTGATCTCTTTTAACACTTTTCAGCACGTCACTTTTGTTTTTACATAAACACCGTATTTTATGCTTATTCGAAAATAATAAATTTTAGTTTTTTTTTAATTTGATTTTTCTAATTTTTAGGCCTCATAGGTGTTTTTATAAGCAAGAAAAAATCACATTGCTTAGTAAAAAAATACAGTGTAACACAAATTAAAATGTAAATGTTCTTTTGTTCAAAATCTTAAATCTCTGAAAGTTCTTCACAGATTACTTTGAAATTTCGACACAACTTTGCATTTGAAAACGCGTGAGATTTTATTTACCTATTATATAGATGTCACTTATGATAGGCAAAAACATGTTTTTCTAAACATGTTTTGGACAATCATGATTTTTTGAAAAACAGTGCGATCTTTTGGAAGTAAAAACAACTCGCGCCGTTGTTTCTCTATCTACACAGAAAGACTGAGCCACTGCAATGCGTGGTGGGGTATAACTAGTATAAAAATATAAAGATATAGCACTCTTTTTAGGGTGAATTGCCTAATACAAAAAAATATATATATATTAAAACATGTAAAAAATATTAATGGAGACAGTCCAAGTGAAATAATGATGATTTGTATAGCGCCGTTTTTGTGTAAAATCACCTCGAGGGTACTTTATTTGCGGTTTTTGTCTATGGAATAAAGTTTTTAATCTATCCGAGAAAAAAGACGCAATACAGTAGATTTGTTTAACGAAATCAAGAGATATTATAATCTTCCTGAGGAAGAACTCTGGTATTGAGAGGGTTAAAAATATTACAATATTCATGCGTTTATGAAGATAATATTGCTAGATCAAACATTGATATTTGTGTGTAAAAAAAACAAATAAACCTTAAAATATGTCAATTTCGTAATAAATTCTATTAAATTAGGTAATATCATGAAAGCACTCCGCGCCGAAGCGTGGCTATTGGGCAAGTTAGTTCTGCAGGCCGGGAGATAAAACAGTATAAAATCTTGTCTGTTGCGAACATAGAAATTAATGCTTTCCATGGTAGTCAAGTCTTCGAACCATCCACGAATCAGTCTGAAGAAATGTGAAGCAATGTACATATTCCTTCTGACCCGTAAATGGTTCATTCCAAGCAAACACAAGACAAAGTCAATAGTATAGAGCTACGGGTAGCAGCTATACTCTCTCGGGTAGAGAAATCTTCTCCGAAATTTCTTCTGAACCTTTTTCAACTTGAGGAAAAACGTCACCTTACTTGTTCCTACGCCTATTTATTTTATTTATTGATATAATGCATTATTTGTATTTCTTATTATTTTAATACTGTCGGTTGTGTATCCACATCATAAATGAAATACACACATAAGCGCAATTACATTGCGAACTCCCCAATACAACGGTTTCACACTATGAGAAACCAATACTTAGGTGATGTCGATATATTTAATATTAACTTTACGAATTTTGTGGATTACGTAAAAGACTTATTTCAACACTATTCCTAAATGGAAGTTATATTTTTTTAAGCCAGTCAAAAAGTGGAAATTAAATAAATTTAAATAAAAATTCGTTGTACTTTAAAATTCTTCCCCTAAGCGCAATTTTTGCTAATATTCTTAAACGAGGTGTTGATAGTATCAAGTAATAGGAATTGTTGCATACCATATCAATAATAAAATTTCAAGACAAAACAATAATAAGAAACTAAAAAAAAATAATAAAAATAAATAATGACGTTATCATTTTGTGGTATTTTAGATTTCATGAAAACGGTTTAGTAAACAACATTTAATAATTATATTTTCCATACTATTCAAACAGGTAGGTCGTTATTAAAATAAAATTTCAGGAATCGAAACCCCGCAGTTGAAAAGAATAAACAAAACCACTATCGCACCAAATCACGAATACTTAAAAAATTAAATGTCATGAAAGCGTTGTTAATCATCGCCATAAAAGTGCAATTAAAAATAGAAATTATTATAAAATCCTCGTAAATAATGGCAACCCATATTGTTTTCGAAATGTTGGCATTAATTCGTGGAATGATAAAGCAGAAAACGGCAGTAAATAAAACGCACAATGAGTTTCATGTATTCTCGCCATAAAGAAAAACGATAAAATTTAAATCACTCACATATACTTGTACCAATATAATGTAATATTGCCTACAACCTTCTCCACTTGTCCGCTTGTGTAAGATTTTACATATCAGGGATGTCAGACGAAAAAAGATAAATTTATACTTTCTGTCCTGCATCGTGAATATTTCATCGTTTTCTTTATTTCTAATATATGTATATTAATGCAGGGGTGTGTCGTCCATATAGGCACGTTAAGCACTGACTACTCTACTTTACACCCACTAAAACAAACCTAAATAATATAAAATTTTATATAATTATTGCAATGTACTATCAAAATACGCGCGAAGCATTAAACTTAACAATTAACCGCATTTCTAGTCATCAAAGGCAGTAACTAAGGCATTTTAAAATGTCTGTATTCATTGGATACAAAAAAAGTGTGATGATTATAGAGAAGTCTGGTTTGGATAAACGGTCGTGCCTTTCGGCACATATCACAACTGTATCTATTAGTGCTGTCTGTTGGTACCTTTATTAATCCAGATAGCCCCACCATGCCAATTTTGGTGCCAAACATAAATCCACTTTACTAACAAAATCAAGTAAGTTTTTTCACATCAATTGATTTGATGTGTTTTTTATTGCCAGCCCTGATGAAAAACTTTGTGCACACTACTGTATACGTTGTAAATTTTTGAGAAAAAATGATATCTCTATTTTTGCAGAGTAAGCGCTTTGTAGTGAGACATATATATTGGAATAATATGTAGTTACAGGTAAATCATTTAAAAGAGACCATTGCTTGAGTAGTGGTGTACTGGGTGGATCAAACAAGTAGGCATTTGCAGGGTGAAAGGAGACTGCCAACGGATGTTACAAACTAATTAAGAAAAACTTTTTTGATGAATAAAAATATTTCACAGATTAACATTTTAAGACTGCAGGTACTTTAAATATAATTTGAGATTTTCACAGGCATAATAAGTATTTTAGTCATTTATTTTCGGGATACTATGCCGTATTGTGCTACCTACTTCTTTAGCAAACTTTTCGGACAGCATTACAGTGTCCATAATCAGGAGACAGAAAGAGGTAGCAACACGGCATAAATGACTTTGTTTTAGCACAACTGCTACATTATAAAAAAATTAGACGCCGACCAGAATTTGATGGTAGTTGTGTAAATAAGCTACATAGTATAATACCTATAGTAAAAGATTTAGAAAAAAAATATATAAATCATAATAAAAATAAAACCTGATGTTATTATAGCGAATGGGATGAGAATGAGTTTTTTTTAATTGTTTCTAAATAGCAGTTAAATCGTTGATTCTCCATATTGAATTCCATAAAAAGTACTCGAATCCCAAGCTGCCAACCCTGCGTATCGCCCCACCCTGGTGTCCATTATATTCGTGTAATTCTTCAGTGGTACCCAGCGGCACGCGATGCGACAATATCGGAGGCTTTATTGCGCTTTCGTAGCGGTGGCGTTATTGCGGCGTAGGCCTGTAGCCCGTAGGCCGTGGCCGCAACGGTACGACTGTCACGTGTACGTGTGACAAGCCTCTTCTAATTATCATTATTATTATCACTTCTCTTTACTGACTAACTGTCACGCCGATTTCAAAGTAGAGATAGATCGAATAAAGCAGTTTTTTTTTTAAAGAAAGACAAACATTCCCGGGTTACGAATAACCAGACAATATTTGAAAATCTTCTACTACCACCATAGTAAACGTGTTGCTTGTGTTGTGATGGAGGACTTAGCCAGCCGAGGAATTGAACACATTACGCCTGGGTGGGACCCAAACGCGATGTCAACTCAGCCACCGACCGACCGACCTTTGTCTCATTTTATTTTGTACCCTTTTATGTGATATCGCCGTCCTAATACACATGGCCAGTGAGTCTTAAGAAAAACACTGTGCTTTTACTTACCTCGGCAGTATAGCTTCAATTATTAATACAAACATTGATGAATTGACAGGTTTCCAAATAAACCATCAGTAAAAAACGAATGTGTTATTGCGATGTCAGAATGATGAAGAAGATGTTTTCATAAAAATTCTAATATTTTCGCATTTGATCATTGTGTATTATCAGGAAAAACGCAGGTGGATAAACACGTGTTACGATATATCAGGAATACTAAAAGTTCATTCGAAATTGGCATGCTTTCCCATTTTAAACAAGATTTAAATAAATCAACAATACTCGTTTTTCTCCGTATCGATGAGATATGGGAGAAGAATGGGATGACTTATTACCAAAATGATGAAAATCGAAACCTCAAATAAATGTATTTAGAGTAGAACTGCCGGTATTTCCTGACAGTATATATATGTATTTAATGGGGTATTTATTACATTTACATTAACTCCACACGGGAGGCCCTGAGGAAACTTCTCTCAGGGCCCATGTCATTTTTGGAGATGCTCTGTGGAGGGTATTTTTGATTAAAGGAAGGATAAGAAATTCTGATAAGGAAAAAGTAATGAGGAGTGGATAGGAATATGGGAGTCAGAATTTCCAGGAGTGACATATGTTTCCATCCCCCCCGACGCCATACAAGGCCATTGCCCAGGCCCATCGGTCTGGAGAGTCCGACTGAAGATATCAAAAAGAAGAATTCACAAAGTTGTTGGGCGGAAGCATTCGCCATCAGGACCTGGAACTACCCTCACCTCATGTACCCGAGCACCCCTGCTAAGTTAGCAAATGTAGCGAACCACTTGGGGCGACCAATGGCAGAGGGGTTGGTTATCCGTAGATAGTTTCAAATTGGTAAATTAATTCATTATGTGAAATAAAGGAGAGTTTTCCGCTACCTGCTAAAGGTGAATACTTAATACATGAAATTGCATTCTTGAATATTTTGGCGACAACACTGCAATAATGCTCCACAATTCCTGAAGAAGAATAGTCCATTTTACACTTTGCAACATCCGCGATGAGGTGGATTGCTTCATTCAAATTCATAGTCACATCTTCCTTTTTGATTATTCCAATGTTATTTTACATGTGATCAGATGCAAAAATGCTGATAGATATTATTCTTGCACATATTTTACATGTGATATGCAAAAGTGCTAATATATGTTATTCTTGCATATATTTTACATGTGATCAGATACAAAAGTGCTAATAGATGTTATTCTTGCATATATTTTACATGTGATCAGATGCAAAAGTGCTGATAGATGTTATTCTTGGACATATTTTACATGTGATCAGATTCAAAAGTGCTAATAGATGTTATTCTTGCATATATTTTATATGTGATCAAATGCAAAAGTGCTGATAGATGTTATTCTTGCATGTACTTTACATGTGATCAGATGCAAAAGTGCTGATAGATGTTATTCTTGCATGTATTTTACATGTGATCAGACGCAAAATATGTTATTCTTGGACATATTTTTATGATCGTATCCTTTCTCTGGTAAAGTTTTACGTGAATACTGCAGAAGAGTCTCAACTGCTAGACCCAAATCCAGTGGCATCCCCAATTATTGTGGTATGTTGCGAGGTTAAAGAGAGTGGGGAAGAAAAGGATAGATGAAAAAAGTAGGTTGGGGAGTACCTGGCTATTCTATTCAAATCTGGTTACCAAACACGGCTATTGCCATTTCAAACAACGTTTCGATTATGAATGATGGTCTTTCATACTTAACGTCGCCACACTTGAGCATCTGATACTACTGCATATTTACTATCTGTAGTATGTGTCTAAATGCATTAAAATTGCAAAGGTTTTTTTAAGACACATGGATAAATAATAGCATATTGGTTATCTAGCTAGATTCCACCTTACACAGCTAAAACATATCAATCACTTCACTTTCGTTCGTCCTCTGCTGATTCCAACATCACTAATGTAACATCTCGGTAAATAATTACAGTTGCCCTTTTAGTACACTGATTATTTTTAGTAAACCTAATGACAAACTGAAGGAATTGCCGGTTTTCATTGATACCCAATAAATACCACTTGTCTCCTTGTAACGGCCGCGGAATCTTGATTATTGGAAGTATTACCAACATCGCCTGGTAATGAAGGCAGTTTGGCGTCGCATCCTCTTTCATTACGCTTCCAATATCGGAGTAATCCAGGGACAGTTATTACATGCTAGCAATACTGCCACTTAGATCCTTGCAGTTTGTTTAGTCTGTCCGGTCATCTGTGGGCGCAAATAACAAATATGTAATGTACTATTTTCAATGGATTCAAATGATCATGATATGAAATGAACAAGACAAAAACAATATGAGACCAATCCCTAAAAGTCTCCTCACACATAAACTTACTCAAAGACAGAGTAATTAAACTAACACACATCTTTAGATGTCTAATACGTATTCAAAATAAATATTTACTAAGATTTACCTAATTTGCTTTCTGCCAGTCAATAATACAATACAACATATGGAATGGGGTGAAAAACATCGCACAAAAAAAATAATAAAATCAAATCGAACTAAACTATTTTATTTTATTTTTATTTTGTTTATTTGGGAAAACCAACAGATTTTTTACATTCTTAAGCAATCAATTTATAAAAAATTCAAATAATATCTAATGATAGGTTTTCTAATGATAGGTTTTCTAATTATATTTTATTGTCCTGATGAAGATTGAGGCCAATCAAAACCTCGATAACTCGAAATAAAGTGGTTTAAAACTAAGTGTTTGTTTCATTTTGATAGGTTTTCACTTAAAAATTTAATTATAATAACAAACTAAGGGTCCAGTTTCCGTGGGCAAAAAATATTTACAGAAAATACAAAATACTAAATAAAGTAAAAATAACATCGGATATAAGAACACAAGTAAATTACAATATATCAATTTTATCCTCACACAAAACCAAAATATGTATATACCTACAACTAAACTGAACAGATGTTTATAAAATGAATCACTTGTAACTGGACAGGGTTCATATCAACAACATGATAACTTGCAGTATGTTATTAATTATTATTTAATAATAGCTTAGGTATCTTTTTTTAAATGTTCCTAAACTACACGAAAATATGTCAATATAATTAAAATTCTTATTGTATAGGGTACAAGCTCTGAATATAAAAGCGTTTTGTCTGAGATTAGTAGAACATTTTTGAAGATGAAAAAGTGATTTATCTCTAGTTCTAAATCTTGGGAAATTAATCTCAGAAAAAATATATATCAGATCTTATAGAAAACTAAAGGCATTATACTTCTACCGTGCAACATTACAAATTCACAAAGATAAACTATTCTGAATAAAACTGCAATATATAAAAATAATAGAAATCTTAAACAAACATCAATTTTCGTAACTTCGAAATGTAAAAAAAAAACAGTGGAGCAATTCAATTATAAACCTTATGAGTATTTTTAAAAAATTCATTTCAAGGAAGATTTAGAAATATTAATAACAATTTTAAAATCTTAAATTTCACCTTAAAAAAGACACACAGAAAATGTATACTATAACACGTAAGTAGAATATATATATACAAACTAATAACGATAATATTATAATAAAATACCCCCTACACACACAAGCTCAGCTTTATTATGGGGTACAGCATAGCTTATATGTATATGATTGGATAAAATTATCAATATATCTTCATATTTTTTAGTAAACGATGTAACATTACATTTTTTGAATAAACTATAACAAAAAAAATCTTTCGCCATATTTTTTAAATATTGGCGTTGGTTTTCAAACTATTTTATTCTATGTAGGTGTATATATTTTACTGAATTAAAATCTCGTTTTTTACATTGACTAGAGGAGATTATTTTCTTTAGTCAGTGGTGTTTTGTTTTTTTTTTCTTGAAAGTTATATTTTGGGATTCTACTATTGGTCAAGTTAATAATAATATCGTTTGACTTCTTTTGTTTTTTTTATTTATTTTTGTATGAAACCACTTTGTGGTTTGACATAATAATGAAATTATATCAATTACTTTGTTTGTAAGTACGAAATATTATGTACCAGTTTAATTTTGTACCCTAAAGATATTAAATAAACAAAAAATCGTGGTAATAAACAAAATAATTGTTTTATCTTATGTTTTCATTTATTGTGAACAAATTAGGTAGGTGTATACTATTTACAGGATTCTTTTGATTTGCAATGAAATTCTATAAAAAAATATATTTTAAGAGAATTATTTTTCTCCAATGTTAGGCAATCGACATACGAGTACCTAATGAATTATCTCTGATTTCATGAATAAATATTTTAAAGAATAATTTATTGGCTTTCGTGTATTGGCATCGTTTTAACATAATTTAACCTTAACAAAATTGTAAGGGCACTTTCTTTCAAAATATGCATTTTAATATATCGTTATATTTTTTAGTAAAGCTAATGCTTCTATGGAAGAGGAGTATTGAAATATTTGATCATATATTGTAACAAATAAACAAAAATTTACTTATATAATAAATAAAAAATATTATTAAGAAAAAAAAAAAAAAATTCTTATACATCGGACAGACTAGAAAAGGCATTCCTTTCATATCCTTCTTTCTGTACACTGACATGTGATGTTCTCGGGAGTCCTGCAAGGTCGTAAAAATACCCCTAAGCCCCCCAAAACTCCCCCAATAATCCCCCCCATTCCTCCCACACCCCCCAAATTATCCAACAGACCCCCAAGATTCGCGGACTTTTTATTGTGCTACCACTGCGATCAGACGTAAAACCACAGAATCACTGTCCCGCTCTGATTTCAATGGTTGATGCGGGGGAGAGAGGGACGCAGATACTTTGATGCTACATGACAGGTACGTTTGCGGCGCGTAAGTATCGGCTAAACCAAATAAAAACTTGTATCATAGAAAAAAATCAAAGGCGGTGCGTGGATTGCCAGAACTGAAGACAAGTTCATCATCTATGGAGGTCTATAATATTATATGTTTATAATATATTGTAACATCATATACAATATCAAAATACCAAAATTTAATACCAAACTAATGCAAAACAATTATATCTGCTTAAAAATAAAGTATTTCATCAACCTTCCGATTGAAATAAAGAAATTGAAAGATATCAACAAACTAAAACTCAAACTGAAATTTTACTTGTCAGGAATAATTAACTAAATAATTGACTGTTTTTCCCTTTCTTTATATATATATATATATATATATATATATATATATATATATATATATATATATATATATATATATATATATATATATATATATATATTTTTTTTTTTAATTGACACCTCACAAGAGCGTCCCTGCCTGTGCAGTGTACAGACAGGGGAACTATGTCACCACCCGGTTGGGCGGCGTTGTGAAGCGGAATAAGGTAGAGGCTGTAGGAAGGGATTTGTTGATGCGGGCCTTGAAGAGGCTCGGATTATAGGAGGGAGGAAAAACAGATGCCGGTAGCTCGTTCCACATACGAGCCGACTTACACAAAAACGAGTCCTAAAAACGGCCCGTTCTCATGAAGCCAACGTCAACCGTGAACGGGTGTTCAGCTCGTGTCCGTCGAGTTTCGCTCACGTGCACCGGTGCATCAGGAATCAATGCTGCTAGCTCATTGGCGCAGGCTCCATTGAAATACCTGTAGAACAGACACAGCATGCCTACATTGCGTCTACGCATTAGAGAAGGCAATCGGTCTGTTAACAACGGATTGTCAATCAGATGGATCGCTCTCCTTTGCATAGATTCAAGCAGGTTTATTAAGTATTTTGGGGCACCAGCCCAAAGGTGGCTCCCAAATTCAATAGTTGGGCGGACTAGTATACTATATTTATTATCTGTCTTTATTAATCTCTACATTATTTA